>NW_006774099.1:0-50408 GCF_000442215.2 Lipotes vexillifer
CACACCATTGTAAAGCAATTATACCCCAATAAAGATGTTAAAAATAAATAAATAAATAAATAAGTCATTGCTAAAAAAAATAAAAAATAAAAAAAAATAAAACAAATTTAAAACATAACCTTACTCTGCAATCGAGCAGAGTTGATTCTGTTTCTTTCTTGTCATCTACTGTAAGACTTGGACTATATCTAGACTGATAATGATTTACTATAGTGCTTTAACTCATCACAAACCGGATCTCCCAAACCTAAATTCTTATTACCACTTGCAGACAGAAGATCCACAAAACCTCATAAAGTTTTATTATATGAGTGATAGCCTAACAAAAAAGATAAGTGTGCCACCACCACAGAAAAAACAAAAGTAACACCATTATAAAGCAGGAGGAGCAAACTAAAATGTTCCATGTTCCTTTTTTTCCCCTTCAGATACTCCTCTTACATTAATTCACTAACAAAATAGCTGACCGGCCCATACGCCAAGTCCCAGCGGGTTCTTTCTATCTCATTGAGGAGTTAACACATGAACAACTGACCCACAGTTCATTAATAATAATAATAATAATAATAATAATAATAATAATAACTCCTATCATTTTCAGTACTTCCTATGTACAGGGAACTATAAGTTAAGCATTAAGATAAATAATGTTATCATCCCCATTTTACAGATAAGAAAACTAAGGCTTAGAGGTTAAGAAGTTTACAAAACTGAGGTGATGGTTTAGGATTGTTAAAATTTACACAGCTGGTAAGTGGTAGAACAAGTGTTCAATCAGGCCTGAAGCCAGAGCCCAAGTACTTGACCACATATTAATTACACCATAAAATGTCTAAGTCCTCTGCCCTACAGGATCTGCTTTAGTTAGAGAATTCATATTCTGCTAATTTATTCCTTTTTTTAAACAAGTTAACTGTTTTAAAATTAGAATAATCTAGGCTTGTTCAGAACAGTCCTCTTACTGGATGGACCAGATCAAGATCAGTAAGTGAACTGCAAATGTGACTTCACATTTTGTCCTCTAAATTTCAACAATCAAATTATACTTTCTACCAACTGCAGTAATCTGAATACAGCCAGGCCCACTAAATTATTTCCAATATTGTCTTAAGAGTCCACCTTGTCACAAATATAGATAACTCTAAGGATTGTTCCTAACTCAGTGTTTGCCACAGCGTCAGAAACCTTCCAACCAAAGGACTCAAAAGGATGATGGATGTACAACAAAAGTACATTTTACACGTGTACCCTTGGTATAGAAACTATGGCCAACAGGTTTCTTCTTCTCAAAGGTTCTCCAACTCCTCTGGTAGTAGTAAGTCCAGGAAACTAGCCCCGTATGGTACCTCTTGGGTCAGAAAGTGACTCTGACCCAAAACTCAGCTACACTGAAACGAAGGGCATGTGAAAATAAAGCTGAACAACAGAAAGAGACACTACCAATACTTTAAACATGTATTTAGCAACTCTGTTTAAAGTAACTAATGCATAGCTTAAAAAATTATAAGGAATAACTACCCATTGTGAAAGTACTATAGGAAGAATATGTAAAGCATCTATACCCACAGGTACAAGCACTTTCCACCAGGAAATTTAGAGAAGGCTTCAAAACATGAAATTTGAATTGTCCTGAAAAAACAATAAAAGTGCTCTAGGTATTCAGAGGGGGAAAAGAGCATCCAGATGGATAAAACAATATATGCCAAGGAAAAGTCAAAAGTAATAGAGCTCTCAAGGAACCACAAGGCAAGACAGTGAAGAGCACTGGTTAAATCAAGCTGGAGGGGCAGATGAGGACCAGATCACAGAGGTCCAAAATACCATACCAAGAATTTTGCACTTGATTTCAGGAAAAAAAAAAAAAAAAGTATTGAAAGCTTTTTAGTGGGGGAGTTGGCACATATGTGCTTTAAAAAGAGCATTCTGGCAAGATACTGTAAGCAACAGGATTCTTCAAAATAAATATTTCCTTTCAATGATGGAAGAGGATGATAAAGTTAATTTTTTAATGAATTAATATTTGGGCTGGAATGAGTGTGAGATGGCTATAATTGTATTCAACATATGTGAAATGTTAAAAACTAAATAAGACTTATGTGTTTGCAAATCCAGTATGATGCTCATTTTCCATAGTAATTTAGCATTAGATACTAATTGAGACTCTACACTGAATATTTCAAAAATATGTTATTGAGATAATGCTTCACTGGACCAGGTTACATTAATTTTAAAAGAAATTTTAAAATTACTTTATATTCAATTTGACATTGAAATTACAAAATAGTTCTTCAAACATTTACTGAGTGTTATGAATGTTATTTACTCAACTGCCTGTCCTATTTGTATCATGGGTGAATTATTTATTTTGTAACATTTTTATCAATGCTTTAATACAAAAACTTTAGTACAAAAACATCCCCCATGTAATTTCCTTCATGGGATATTACCAATGTACATATTCCAAGACCCTTTACTCATTTCCTAGTGCTCATGGAAATATTTAATAAAATAAAAATAGCTCACAGTTACTGCACACCAGTTATGTACCAGACACTGCGCTAAGCACTTTACATGTACTAAGTCATGTAGTCCTCACAGCAACACCATGAAATAAGTACTATAATTATCCTCCATTTTACAGCAAGACATAGGAGGTTAAGTAACTTGCAGAAGGACACATACATGGCAAGTGGTAAGGCCAGAATCAGGATCCAAAAGACTTAATTCCAGAGCCCATGCTTTCAACCTGTTCCACAGAGTTAAATAATTTCAATGTACAAAATATACTCTAAGGTGTATCTCTATCAAATAGACAATATATAGATTCTAAGTGATCTTTAAAACACCCATTCACATCACTTGAAATCATCCATTCAACAATCATTTATTTAATAATTTTTTGTGTATCTATTATATGTCAGGCAGTGTTCTAGGTACTAGGTGTACAACAATGAACAAAACAGGCAAAATACAGTCACCATTCTAGTGGGAAATACAAATAATAAACAAAAAATACATAATATGAAACTAAAGAAGTCATAAATGGTTTGAGGGAAAAAATAGTGTTTTGAAGAAAAATAAAGTATGCTAGAACTGCCATGCAAGTATTTTTCTCAGCAGAATACACAAACCACCAGAACAGCAGGGGTCAGCCAGACATAGTACCAGAGCTTCCACTCTGCTCTGATGCCCATTCTGAGCTGCAGAGTCTGGTTACCTATGCCAGCCGCCTTCTCCCAGGCTAATGACACCCTATCCTCCCTCATAACAATCTTATTTCCATTTTCCTCACCCTTCCCCACCTTAACCTTTGAGGAGATTCTTGAAAACTGTGACTCATTCTTCATGAGTCAGATGAAATCTCATTCTTTAGTGAAGTCTCCCCGACTCACCCTCACTTCCTCCTCTGCACTCAAAATTGTATGCACTATACTATGTTGTATTTACTGGTTCATATCTCTTTCCTCTACTAGACTGTAAGCTTACTGATCTTGTTCTATATCGTACCCTAAATAATCCCTGGCCCTATCTCTAAGTAGGTACTCAAAAAGTTGTAAGAATGGCAAGCTTAACATTGCAGTATGTGGCACAATAAAGAAATTGGCATAATTAGCAGAAGAGGGGCTGACAAGGTAGATAGGAGTTCAATCATGAAAGTCCTCATATGCTAGGCCAAGGAGTAAATATTTGTATCCTATAAGTAACAAACTGCATAGACAGAAGAAAGATTTAGATCCATATATACCTGGGATCTATTTCGTATCCACCAATCAGATGTACAAACTTGGGAAGATTATTTAACTACCATGAGCCTTAAATTTCTTCATCTGTTAAGAGATAACAGTACCTACCTCACAGATTTTGTATGAGAATTAAAGACAATGTTTATAATGCATCTAGCACAGTGCCTCACTCACTCACACACACACACACACACACACACACACACACACACACACACCCTCAGTAAATTGTACCTATCATTATTATAAATGATACAAGCATAGGAAGGACATTAACAAAATCTGTGTTTTAAACAGATCACTCTGTGAGGTTATGAAAGATACACTGTCAGGAAGAAGAAACTAGTAGTTGGAAAAACACCCATAGGCTATTTTTAAATTATTCCAAAGAAAACAGATGAACACTTCAACTAACGAGGGAACAATGAGGATGGGGACCAGAAGACAAACATGAAAGATATATAACTGATAGGGCTTGATAACTAATCAGATATGGGAGATTGTTAAATAATGATGAAAAAGACTAGTTAGAAATATCAATATGAATAAATTGATCAATAAAGATCAGATATGTCAAACAGATGACAGTTTTTTCAATTAACAAAAAAAGATACTTCTAAGTATACTTCATACTTACTTATGACAGTAAGACCAGTAGTGTGGGCAAGGTGAATGGTATGAGCCTGGAGTGGGGTATGACAGATCTAGTTAGGGATCAAGACACAGCAAGAGATCTTAGAAAGCAGCAGTTTGTACCTTGTGGGAGATTATATAAGGAGGCAAAAAGACATACTAGTGAAATATGTGTTCATTGAAGACATTTCCATTAATAAAAAAACTTGGTAGAAGTAGTCAGCTGTTAAGTTCCAACTGATAAGTTCATGTCAAATACTATCGGTTTGATCAAGTCTTGATGTCTCAAAACTTGACCCGTCAAGCAAAAAATCTGGCCTGATTTTTTCAAATCCATAATGTTTACTTCTTTTTCTTTTGGTTCATATTCAAGACTATTTTTTAAGTAAAGTCACTTGGGTTTCACATGGCTTGGAAAATATATAATAAATAACATAAAGAAAGGAAAAAACCTAAATCATGACTGCATTTCTCCTTGTTTAAATTTTATTATAATAGTTCAAGTGATTGCCCACGATAGAGGTTAAAAATCTTATGTTAAGGAATCAAACTTTTTTGAAGAAAAAAAGATCAAATAGAATTTTTAAAGAAATATGTAAAGGAATACAAATGTATTTCATGATCATTGGTCAAAAACTGGGGATCTATCCAAGGACTTAAACTGAAAACTACCTATGCCCTTATAAAAGTGAAAAAACTTTTGGAATAAGGGATTGAAACTTATATAATTTATATCTAATAATAATTTAATGCCATTAAATTATTGCTTCAGGATTAACAGTTACTGATGTTTCACTTGAAAATTTCAAAGAACAAGAATGATGTTAATAAATCATTAAACTTATAGTTTATTAATAAACAATAGAAAAATATTTAATATTGTATGACCTTGGACAAGTTATTTGACGTCTCTGTGCCTCAGTTTCCTCATATGAAATCAAGAAAATTATCACGGTTGACCTTTAAGATTCCTTACAACTGTAACATTCTATGAACCTGTAAAATAATAAATTATATTATACAGACTATTAAATGTTACAGGAGTTCAGAGGAGAATCATTAATCTGGACTGAAAACCATGTTGTAACAGAAAAAGAGAGATCATAGAGTAATAAAAACCATAGCCAAAGAGTTAATATATGTCAAGACTATGCTAAGTACTCTACAGTCATTATCTGACTTTTTAAATTAATAGACTTT
The DNA here is from genome assembly GCF_000442215.2 of Lipotes vexillifer. Lineage (NCBI taxonomy): Eukaryota > Metazoa > Chordata > Mammalia > Artiodactyla > Lipotidae > Lipotes > Lipotes vexillifer. The sequence continues at coordinate 5,577 of NW_006774099.1, forward strand.
ATTTTTAAAACAGTTTTAGGTTTACAGAAAAATGAAAAGGAAGTACAGAGAATTTCCATACACTCACTCACTCACTCCCTCACTTAATTTTCACATACAGACACATACTATGAAGTTCCTATGATTATATCTATTCAGTTGATAAAGATACCAGAGCAGACAGATAGTGGTTGAAGCTGATTTGTTTTCAAGTACATTCTCTTGACCACTAGGCGGCCCAGCCTTCCACAAATACCTGGTTTTAAATTATTGCTCTGCAACTGACTGCAAAGCATGTGATATGACCTCTATGACCATCATCATCATAAAATGTGAAGAAATTTTATGAAATGTGAAGAAATTTTAACATGTATAAAGTATACACATTAGTTAGTTCCCTTCTTTCTCTGAGGTAAATTGAGCCTCATGAAGGAGGTAATATTTAAGCTGGGGCTTCAATTGGCAAAAAAAAGACCATTTCAAAACAGAAAAGTTGCTCACAAAGACTCAAAAATCTTCATTTTTATCTTACATACCAGGAATAGTGAAGGGTTTTGAAAGAATGATTGAGAAAAAAAGAAATAACAAAACTATGTGGGGAAAGGACCACATTTATTGATCTGAATTTAAGTGAACTAAAGAGAAGTAAAACCTCTTTGGAGAAGAAAAGACACTGCTCAGTACACCAGAGCTCTTTAAAGATTACAGAAAAAGGGACTTGCCAGGTGGCACAGTGGTTAAGAATCCGCCTGCCAATGCAGGGGACATGGGTTTGAGGCCTGGTCCAGGAGTATCCCACATGACGTGGAGCAGCTAAGCCCGTGTGCCACAACTACTGAGCCTGCGCTCTAGAGCCCATGAGCCACAATTACTGAGCCCGCATGCCGCAACTACTGAAGCCCGCAAGCCTAGAGCCTGTGCTCTGCAACAAGAGAAGCCACCGCAATGAGAAGCCTGCGCATCGCAAGGAAAAGTAGCCCCCACTTGCCGCAACTAGAGAAAGCCCGCGCACAGCAACAAAGACCCAATGCAGCCAAAATAAATAAATAGATAAATAAATTTTTTAAAAAAAGAGTACAGGAAAAGACATTGGTTCTGGGACTTCTTTACAAAAAACAAAACCAAAAAACCTCTATTTCCAGGCAAAAGCATATTAAAAGTTATATAACAATTCAGCAAACACGCATTAAGTAATTACAAAATATAAAGCTCTCTTGCTAGTGGCTGAGGTAAACTGAATAATGGTCTCCCAAATATGTTCATGCCCAAATACCCAGAACCTATGAATGTTGCCTTATATGACAAAAAGAACTTTTCAAATGTGATTAAAGATCTTGAGATAGGAGATTATTCTGGATTATCCAGTGGGCCCAGCATAATCACAACAGTCCTCATAAGAGGACCACAGGAGGAGTCAGAGTCAGAGAAGGCACTAGGTTGATGGAAGCAGAGACTGGAGTGAGGCAGTTTACAGATGAAGGAAGGGGCCACCAAGGAACCAAGGAACAGAGGGAGTCATTAGAAGCTAGAAAGGGCAAGGAAATGGATACTCACTTCAGAGTCTCTACAAAGATCACCATCTGCTGACACCTAGACTGTAGCCCAGTGAAACTAATTTCAGACTTCTGACACCCAGAATTATAAGAAAATTAATTTTTTTGTGTTAAGCCCCTAAGTTTGTAGTAATTTATTACAGCAGCAATAGAAAACTATTATAGTTGCAAAGCAAGAAACCATTAGACATTAAGACTCTATTATGTACTAGGCACTATAATAGGTACTTTCTCAAGGCCTGGTTCTTGCTTACTAAGAAATTACCGACTAACTGAAGCAACAGAAAGGTGCTCAGATCATTATGGGATAAAAACTGTAATTGAAGAAAAGTATTATGGAAACATAGAAGTTTAGCCCTAAAGGACAGGAACAAGGCTTTAATGAGTTTATGGATCTCCTCATCACTTGGGAACATATTTCTACCTAAGACATAAAACGTCTTCCACTCTTTCTGTTGACTTGAGAATTTTATAAACCTCAAGCAATTTCAAAATTCAGAGTGAAAATCAGGAATTCATTTGGTTGAGCCCTTTTGGTATTTCAGATTGTTTCAAAAATCTTTCTAGGTCAAAATGCCTGGGGAAAAAAACATCTGCATATAATTGGTCTTAGATTGAAACTCATAAAATAAGTATTGTCAGATGAATTATTTTAAATTTAGGATATAAACAATTTACTATAGGTGAACAGCGATGTTCCTGATACAATATAAAAGAGATTTATTTGCTGAGCGCCATCTGGATAAACAGAAAACTTGCAGGCACTGTACTTTAAAAGCAAATTGAAATTACAAGCTAACAATAATGAAGATGTGTGGAGGTTCCCAGACAGTTTACTGTTTCTGAAACCTCTTCAGTGGGATAAACAACAGTGATGACTCTAAACTCTAAGTTCTAAATTGTCAAGCAGTCTAGAGAGAAGGATCTTTCAGGCACAAGAAATAAGTGGCCATAAATGCTCTATTTCCCCCAAACTAGCTGTACCCTGAAGAGTTATACTGCAGTCCCTTCAAATGAGCCAAGTCTAAAACTGAGAACTTCTTGGCTGTAATTCAGTCTCATACATCTGATACTGTACTAAAACTTTCTGCTTTAATCGTGGTGCCCCTCTTAGATATCCTATCAGGGAGAAGATGGGCTTCCTAAGGATTAAGTCCATTCTTCAAATATATTTTTAACACAACAAGAATAGCTCAGGTAAATATATTAGCTTAATAGCAGATTTTCACACAACGCACTTGTAATCATTTCTTCAATGTTTACCACCCAGAACATACGTTCCACGAGGGCAGGGACCTTGTCCATCTTATTCACCACTGAATTTTCATAACCACACACAATGTCTGGCACACTGTATACTTCTAGTGGGAGTGTAAAATAGCACAACCACCTTGTAAAACTGTTTGGAAACCTCTTATAAAGTTAAAGATACACCTATCCTATAACTAGAAAGCCTTAAGGGCTTCCAGGGATGTGGGGCTTTCCATGCTAAAATGAGGATGATGGTCTCGAGCATACCAGAATGTCTGGACACCCTGCCTATAACTGAGCAATTTTCTTCTTTGAGGTATACTCAAGATAATTAAAGCATATGTCCACAAAACAATAATAATTATTAACAATAAAGTTCATAGTGGATTTGTAACAGCAAAGAAACTGGAAATGATCCAAATTTCCATCAACAGGAGAATGGATAAGCAATTTGTGGTGTATTCACACAATGAAATCCTATTTTAAAACAAAAAGAAATAAAAACTGATACATGCACCAACATATATTAATCTTAAAAATACTTTACTGAGTTAAAGAAGCTATGTACAAATGAGCATAACTCATTCAAGTCTGATCATCTGACTTCTCTTCAAAATCTTCCAGAAGTTTCCAGGTTTTGTCCGGGTAAAAAACAGTGCTCTGGGCTTCCCTGGTGGCGCAGTGGTTGAGAGTCCGCCTGCCGATGCAGGGGACACGGGTTCGTGCCCCGGTCCGGGAGGATCCCACATGCCGCGGAGCGGCTGGGCCCGTGAGCCATGGCCGCTGAGCCTGCGCGTCCGGAGCCTGTGCTCCGCAACGGGAGAGGCCACAGCAGTGAGAGGCCCGCGTACCAAAAAAACAAACAAACAAACAAAAAACAAAACAGTGCTCTTTCAATGGTCTATAAGACCCTACACTATCTGACTCAACTACCATTCTGACCTTATTTCCTCTCACATTCTCCTCCATTCTCCAACCACAGTGGCCTTCCTGATGCCCCAATCAAGACAATCACACTCCTGCCATGAGGACTTTATATTTGCTTTTTCCTATACTTGGGAACAAGAAAGAGGCCCAAAATAAAAACTAAAAGTACAGGGGAGGACCTTCAAGATGACTGAGGAGTAAGACGAGGAGATCACCTTCCTCCCCACAAACACATCAAATACATCTACATGTGGAACAACTCCTACAGAACAGCACTGAACGCTGGCAGAAGACCTCAGACTTCCCAAAAGGCAAGAAACTCCCCACATACCTGGGTAGGGCAAAAGAAAAAAGAAAAACCAGTGACAAAAGAATAGGGATGGGACCTGCACCTCTGGGAAGGAGCTGTGAAGGAGGGAAAGTTTCCACACACTAGGAAGCCCCTTCACTGGTGGAAACGGGGGGTGGGCAGAGGGGAAGCTTTGGAGCCACAGAGGAGAGTGCAGCAACAGGGGTGCAGAGGGCAAAGTGGAGAGGTTCCCACACAGCGGATCAGTGCTAACCAGCACTCACCAGCTGAGAGGCTTGTCTGCTCACCCACCTGGGAGGGTGGGTGCTGGGAGCTGAGGCTCAGGCTTCGGTGTTCAGATCCCAGCGACAGGACTGGGGTTCGCTGTGTACAGCGTGAAGGGGGCTAATGTGCCACAGTTAACCAGGAGGGAGTCCGGGGAAAAGTCCTGAACTGCCTGAGTCAAGAGGCCATTGTTTCAGGGTGCGCAAGGAGATTCAGAACACCACCTAAACAAGCTTCAGAGATGGGCGCAAGCTGCAGCTATCAGCGTGGACACCAGAGATGGGCCTGAAATGCTAAGGCTGCTACTGCAGCCACCAAGAAGCCTGTGTGTATCACAGGTCACTATCCACACCTCCCTTCCTGGGGGCCTCTGCAGCCCACCACTGCCAGGGTTCTGTGATCCAGGGACAAATTCCTGGGAGAACACACGGCACGCCGCAGGCTGTTGCAACGTCATGCTGGCCACTGGCGCCACAGGCTTGCCCTGCATTCTGTACCCCTCCCTCCCCAAGGCCTGAGTGAGCCAGAGCCCCTTAATCAGCTGCTGCTTAAACCCCATGCTGTCTGGGCAAAGAACAGATTTCAGACGGTGAACTACATGCAGAGGCAGGGCCAAATACAAAGCTGAACCCTAGGAGCTGTGCAAACGAAGAGAAAGAGAAATTTCTCCATGCAGCCTCAGAAGCAGCGAATTAAATCCCCACAATCAACTTGATGTACCCTGCACCTGTGGAATACCCGAATAGACAATGAATCATCCCAAAATTGAGGCAGTGGACTTTGGGAGCAACTGTAGACATGGGGTTTGCTGTATGCAACTGACTAGTTTCTGATTTTTATGTTTACCTTAGTATAGTTCTTAGCACTTCTTATCATTGGTGGCTTTGATCACTGGTTTGGTTGCTCTTTTTTAATTAATTTTTTCTTTATTTTAATATTTTTTTATTTTAATAACTATTTTTTTTCTTTCATTCTTTTTTTAATCCCTTTTCTTCTGAGATCTGTGGCGGACAGGCTCTTGGTACTCCAGCCAGGTGTCAGGCCTGAGCATCTGAGGTGGGAGAGCCGAGTTCGGGACATTGGACCACCAGAGACCTCCCAGCCCCAAGTAATATCAATCAGCGAGAGCTCTCCCAGAGATCTCCATCTCAATGCTAAGACCCAGCTCCACCAAACGGCAAGCAAGCTCCAGTGATTGACACCCCATCCCAAACCACTAGCAAGACAGGAACACAACTCCACCCATTAGCAGAGAGGCTGCCTAAAATAACTTCAGAGACACCCCAAAAGACACCACAGGACACGGTCCTGCCCACCAGAAAGATAAGATCCAGCCTCATCCACCAGAACACAGGCACCAATCCCCTCCGCAAGGAAGCCTACACAACCCACTGAACCAACCTTACCCACTGGGGGCAGACACCAAAAACAATGGGAACTACGAACTTGCAGCCTGAGAAATGGAGACCCCAAACACAGTACCTGAAGCAAAATGACAAGACAGAGAAATATGCAGCAAATGAAGGAGCAAAGTAAAAATCCACCAACGAAACAAATGAAGAGGAGATAGGCAGTCTACCTGAAAAAGAATTCAGAGTAATGATAGTAAAGATGATCCAAAATCTTGGAAATAGAAAGGAGAAAATACAAGAAACGTTTAACAAAGACCTAGAAGAACTAAACAGCAAATAAACAATGACTAACAACACAATAAATGAAATTAAAAATTCTCTATAAGGAATCAATAGCAGAATAACTGAAGCACAAGAATGGATAAATGACCTGGAAGATAAAATAGTGGAAATAACTACTGCAGAGCACAATGAAGAAAAAGGAATGAAAAGAATGCAGAACAGTCTCAGAGACCTCTGGGACAACATTAAATGCACCAACATTCGAATTATAGGGGTCCCAGAAGAAGAGGAGAAAAAGAAAGGATCTGAGAAAATATTTGAGGAGATTATAGTTGAAAACATCCATAATATGGGAAAGCAAATAGTCAATCAAGTCCACACAGGGCAGAGACTCCCATACAGGATAAATCCAGGAAGAACATGCCAAGACACATATTAATCAAAATGTCAAAAATTAAATACAAAGAAAAAATATTAAAAGCAGCAAGGGAAAAGCAACAAATAACACATGAGGGAATCCCCATAAGGTTAACAGCTGATCTCTCAGCAGAAACTCTGCAAGCCGGAAGGGAGTGGCAGGACATATTTAAAGTGATTAAATAGAAAAACATACAACCAAGATTACTCTACCAAGCAAGGATCTCGTTCAGATTCGATGGAGAAATTAAAACCTTTACAAAGAAGCAAAAGCTAAGAGAATTCAGCACCAGCAAACCAGCCTTACAACAAAAGCTAAGGAAACTTCTCTAGGCAGGAAACACAAGAGAAGGAAAAGAACTACAAAAACAAACCCAAAATAATTAAGAAAATGGTAAGAGGAACATACATATTGATAATTACCTTAAATGTAAGTGGATTAAATGCTCCAACAAAAAACACAGACTGTCTGAAAGGATACAAAAACAAGAAACGTATATATGCTGTCTACAAGAGACCCACTTCAGACCTGGGGAAACATACAGACGGAAAGTGAGGGGATGGGAAAAGGTATTTCATGCAAACGGAAATCAAAAGAAAGCTGGAGTAGCCATTCTCATAGCAGACAAAATAGATTTTAAAATAAAGACTATTACAAGAGACAAAGAAGGCCACTACATAATGATCAAGGGATTAAGCCAAGAAGAAGATATGACTATTGTAAATATTTATGCACACAACATAGGAGCACCTCAATACATAAGGCAAATGCTAACAGCCATAAAAGGGGAAATCAACAGTAATACAATAATACTAGGGAACTTTAACACCCCACTTTCCCCAATGAACAGATCATCAACCAAAATGAAAATAAATAAGGAAACACAAGCTTTAATTGACACATTAAACAAGATGGACTTGATTGATATTTATAGGACATTCCATCCAAAGACAACAGAATACACTTTCTTCTCAAGTGTTCATGAAATATTCTCCAAGGTAGATCATATCCTGGGTCACAAATCAAGCCTTGGTAAATTTAAGAAAATTGAAATCATATCAAGTATCTTTTCCAACCACAATGCTATAAGACTAGATATCAATTACAGGAAAAAAAACTGTAAAAAATACAAACACATGGAGGCTGAACAATACACTACTAAATAACCAAGATATCACTGAAGAAATCAAAGAGGAAATCAAAAAATACCTAGAAACAAGTGACAATGAAAACACGATGACCCAAAACTGAGGGGATGCAGCAAATCACTTCTAAGAGGGAAGTTTACAGCAATACAATATTACCTCAAGAAACGAGAAACATCCCAAATAAACAACCTAAACTTACACCTAAAGATATTAGAGAAAGAAGAACAAAAAAAAAACAAAGTTAGCAGAAGGAAAGAAATCATAAACATCATACCAGAAATAAATAAAAAAGAAATGAAGGAAACAACAGCAAAAATCAATAAAATTAAAAGCTGGCCCTGTGAGAAGATAAACGAAATTGATAAACCATTAGCCAGACTCATCAAGAAAAAAAAGGGCAAAAACTCAAATCAACAGAATTAGAAATGAAAAAGAAGTAACAACTGACACTGCAGAAATACAAAGGATCATGAGAAATTACTACAAGCAACTATATGCCAATAAAATGGACAACCTGGAAGAAATGGACAAATAATTAGAAAAGCACAACCTTCTGAGACTGAACCAGGAAGAAATAGAAAATATAAATAGACCAATTACAAGCACTGAAATTGAAACTAATTAAAAATCTTCCAACAAACAAAAGCCCAGGACTAGATGGCTTCACAGGCAAATTCTATCAAACATTTAGAGAAGAGGTAACACTTATCTTCTCAAACTGTTCCAAAATATAGCAGAGGAAGGAACACACCCAAACTCATTCTACGAGGCCACCATCACCCTGATACCAAAACCAGACAAAGATGTCACAAAGAAAGAAAACTACAGACCAATATCACTGATGAATATAGATGCAAAAATCCTCAACAAAATACTAGCAAAGAAATCCAACAGCACATTAAAAGGATTATAATCCATGATCAAGTGGGGTTTATGCCAGGAATGCAAAGACTCTTCAGTATACGCAAATCAATCAATGTGATACATCATATTAACAAACTGAAGGATGGAAACCATATGATAATCTCTATAGACGCCAAAACAGCTTTTGACAAAATTCAACACCCATTTATGATAAAAACCCTCAAGAAAGTAGGCACAGAAGGAATGTACCTCAACATAATAATGGCAATATATGACAATCCCACGGCCAACATCACTCTCAGTGGTGAAATACTGAAACCATTTCCTCTAAGATCAGGAACAAGACAAGGCTGCCCATTCTCACCACTATTATTCAACATAGCTTTGGAAGTTTTAGCCACAGCAATCAGAGAAGAAAAAGAAATAAAAGGAATCCAAATCGGAAAAGAAGAAGTAAAACTGTCACTGTTTGCAGGTGACATTTTACTAAACATAGAGAATCCTAAAGATGCTACCAGAAAACTACTAGAGCTAATCAATGATTTGGTAAAATAGCAGGATACAAAATTAATGCACAGAAGTCTCTTGCATTCCTATACAGTAATGATGAGAAATCTGTATAAGAAATTAAGGAAACACTCTCATTTACCATTGCAACAAAAAGAATAAAATATATAGGAATAAACCTACCTACAGAGACAAAAGACATGTATGCAGAAAACTATAAGACACTGATGAAGGAAATTAAAGATGATACAAACAGATGGAGAGATATACCATGTTCTTGGATTGGAAGAACCAACACTGTGAAAATGACTATAGTACCAAAGCAATCTACAGATTCAGTGCAATCCCTATCAAATTACCACTGGCATTTTTCACAGAACTAGAACAAAAAATTACACAATTTGTATGGAAACACAAAAGACCCCGAACAGCCAAAGCAATCTTGAGAAAGAAAAACGGAGATGGAGAAATCGGGCTCCCTGACTTCACACTATACTACAAAGCTACAGTAATCAAGACAGTATGGTACTGGCACAAAAACAGAAGTATAGATCAATGGAACACGATAGAAAATCCAGAGGTAAACACACACACATATGGTCACTTTATCTTTGATAAAGGTTGCAAGAATATACAATGGAGAAAAGACAGCCTCTTCAATAAGTGGTGCTGGGAAAACTGGACAGCTACATGAGAAAGAATGAAATTAGAACATTCCCAAACACCATACACAAAAATAAACTCAAAATGGATTAAAGACCTAAATGTAAGGCCAGACACTATAAAACTCTTAGAGGTAAACATAGGCCGAACACTCTATGACATAAATCATAGAAAGATGTTTTTTGACCCACCTCCTAGAGTAATGAAAATAGAAACAAAATAAACAAATGGTACCTAATGAAACTTAAAAACTTTTGCACAGCAAAGGAAACCATAAACCAGATGAAAAGACAACCCTCAGAATGGGAGAAAATATTTGCCAACAAAGCAACTGACAATGCATTAATCTCCAAAATATACAAGCTGCTCATGCAGCTCAATATCAAAAACACAAACAACCCAATCAAAAAATGGGCAGAAGACCTACATAGACATTTCTCCAAAGAAGATATACAGATTGCCAACATACACATGAAAGGATGCTCAACATCACTAATCATTAGAGAAATGCAAATCAAAACCACAATGAGGTATCACCTCACACCAGTCAGAATGGCCATCATCAAAAAATCTATAAACAATAAATGCTGGAGAGGGTGTGGAGAAAAAGGAACACTCCTGCACTGCTGGTGGGAATGTGAATTGGTACAGCCACTATGGAGAACAGTATGGAGGTTCCTGAAAAAACTAAAAATAGAACTACCATATGACCCAGCAATCCCACTACTGGGCATATACCCTGAGAAAACAATAATTCAGAAAGAGTCATGTACCACAATGTTCACTGCACTCTATTTACAATAGCCAGGACATGAAAGCAAACTAAGTGTCCATCGACAGATGAATGGATAAAGAAGATGTGGCACATATATACAATGGAATATTACTCAGACATAAGAAAAGAAATTGAGTTATTTGTAGTAAGGTGGATGGACCTAGAGTGTGTCATAAAGAGTGAAGTAAGTCAGAAAGAGAAAAACAAATACCATATGCTAACACATATATATAGAATCTAAAACAAAAAAATTCGTTCTGAAGAACCTAGGTGCAGGACAGGAATAAAGATGAAGACTTAGAGATGGACTTGAGGACATGGGGCGGGGGAAGGGTAAGCTGGGATGAAGTGAGAGAGTGACATTGACATATATACACTACCAAATGTAAAGTAGATAGCTAGTGGGAAGCAGCCACATAGCACAGAGAGATCAGCTCGGTGCTTTGCAACCACCTAGAGGGGTGGGATGGGGAGGGTAGATAGAAGGGAGATGCAACAGGGAGGGGATATGGGGATATATGTATACGAATAGCTGATTCACTTTGTTATACAGCAGAAACTAACACAACATTGTAAAGCAATTATACTCCAATAAAGATGTAAAAAAACTAAAAGTGCAACATATAATTGTAATAATATTCATTGCTCCTAACTTAGGCCTTTTTATCACTAGGAAGTAAATCACTTTTTAAATTAACAAATTAAAGCTGATAGGAGACAAACTATTTATATATATATATATATATATATATATATATATATATATATATATATAAAATCTATTGTTTATTCTGTAATTTTCCTAATTGACATTGTCATACCAATAAAAAATGAGCAAGAGGGCTTCCCTGGTGGCGCAGTGGTTGAGAGTCCGCCTGCCGATGCAGGGGATGTGGATTCGTGCCCCGGTCCGGGAAGATTCCACATGCCGTGGAGTGGCTGGGCCCGTGAGCCATGGCCGCTGAGCCTGCGCATCCGGAGCCTGTGCTCCGCAACAGTGAGAGGCCCGCATAAAAAAAAAAAAAAAAATAGCAAGAGTCTTAAATAGGGACTTCACCAAAGATATCCAAATGAACAATAAACATATGAAAAGATGCTAAGCTTTGTTTATCATTAGAGACATGCAAAATAAAATACAGTGAGATGTAATCACACCAACACAAGGGTGTCTAAAATTTTAAAGCCTGGCAATGCTGTCAAGGATGTGGAGGAAAAGTAATTTTCATACATTGCTGACAATACTGTAAATTGGTACACTTTGTCATATTATCCAACTGTTGAATTTATGCATAACTTATGAACCAGCAATTCTACTCCTAACATCCCCATGAGTAATCTTGCAGCAGTAAATAATACCCCAAATTCCAGTAGTTTCATGGGCATGTAACCTGTGCAGTTGCATAGGGCCTTGAACCTAAAATGACTCCATGTTTAATATAATGCTCTGTTGTGGCTATCTTAAAACTCTTAATAAATGTTGATCAATGGACCCCACGTTTTCATTTTGCCCTGGTCCCTACAAATTATGCAGCTGGTCCTTTTTTTGGCGGGGGGCGGGGGGTATGTGGGCCTCTCACTGCTGTGGCCTCTCCGGTTGCGGAGCACAGGCTCCGGAAGCGCAGGCTCAGCGGCCATGACTCACAGGCCCAGCCGCTCTGCGGCATGTGGGATCCTCCCGGACCGGGGCATGAACCCGCGTCCCCTGCATTGGCAGGTGGACTCAACCACTGCACCACCAGGGAAGCCCACAGCTGGTCCTTTTTTTAAGCACATAACTAACAGAAATGTGTGCATGTGTGCACCAAGGGTAATGTAAAAATATATTCTTAGCAACAGAACTAGAAACAATCACATGTTTTTTGACAATAGGCTGAATAAATTGTGGAACATTCATACCACAGAATACTATACAGCAATGAAAATAAATGAAGTATAGTTATATGCACCTACACAAAGAATCATCCCCACCTCCACTCCCTGACACATTATAAATATGATTCATGAGAGAAAAATAAACCTGTGGTATTTAAAACTACTGAGATTTGGGGAATTATTTATTGCTGAAGCAGTACCCCACCTAATATGACTAATATACAAAGACCATCTAATGACCATTACCATTATTAATCTACTGAAATCCATCCTGAAAATATCTACATTTTTATCTTGTTCACCTGCCACATGTATTGAGTCCCACTGCATCTAGTATTAATTTGGTACAGAAATGTTCTCTTTTATTTTTCTAGAATGACTTTTTTCGTACTTTAAAAAGTTCCCTTTAGTTCCAGTATTCTTGACTTTGGTCAATAAGTCTACTCATGCTCTTCACACGTCTTACAATATCAATGACTATGATCACGTCCACCCTTTACCTTTCCATTTCTCTATAAAAATATGTTAATCTCAGGTATACCTTTACACCCTTCATAAAAGGATATGAAGGATAAAACCCTTCATCCTTTTGATTATTTTGCAAGTTGCCCTTTTCTCAACCCTTTTAGGTCTAGCATCTCCAAGGCCACACATACAGTTATGCATTTAGTACAATATACAAAAGCTCCCACAGAGATGAGTTTACCTTTGTCTACCAGTCAAGTAATGCATCCTCACGAGACTGTGGCAGGAAGACCATGATCCATTTTCTTTACACAAAGTTACCACCTTCTCTTCCAGCTAAGTACCCTTAGGGGCAGGTTAGCCCAGACAGGGTTTTTCCTCATGCACACATTTAGGCTAGCAGAGTGTAAGTTTGCTTCTCTTTAAAAAAGTATTGGATACTCCAGGTACTAATGCACCCAAGTTTGCTTTAGTTCTGCTTTGTTTCACCTACCATTTTCACACTTCCTTTTTTGGCCTCAACAGTTCATAGCCAAGATTGCTTTCCTGAGTCTATTTGCCTGAGACTACGCATTAGAAGCAAAGTTAGACTGCTTTGTCCCTCTGTGTGTTACACAATTCTTCCACACTAATATTTTTAAATCCATTCACTTGGACTTAGTTGTATTACAATTTCCTGAACTGGATCCCTTGAGTGGAAAAGGCTGGGGGACAACTCAGGACTTCTTTATCTTCAGAGACTTCTTGCCCTCTCCTTATTTTCACCATACATAAAATAAATTTTAAAAATTAGACAGATTTTCAAAAAATACGATAATAAAAATAAAAATAATTCTTAGAATAAAATGTTCTCATATTTTTCTCTTTCCTTACTACTCATTAAAAGCTTTTATAAAAACTAGTGCCATTATTTTAAAATGCCAAGTGTATAAAATCATTTGGTTCTTATAAATATAAGAAATACCAATTTTGACCCAAATTTTAAAACAAGGATTGTAAAACAATGATAGTGCTATTATTCCATTATCCTGGATTCCAAAATAAGCAGCATGGTTAAGTCTTGCTGTTGGAGAGGCTCTTTCAAGTGTTGTAGCATGCGGATCATCACCAGGTTCTTAGTACAGGATCACAAGGCAAAACTGCGTCAAATAAGGTGAACTGAAAACAATAAGAACTGCCACCCCCAATTTCTGCAACCTCAGTAGCCAAGCCAATATTTAACTCAATTTTTTTTTTAAATATCTGCTTTGTGCCAGCATTCCAGGGCATTCAAAAATGAATCACATCTGAAAAAATTAGAGCGTCTCACCCAAAAGCTCATAATTCAACAGAGCAAACAAAAGTAGACTGTGATTATATGTTAATTTTCGGATATTAATTCATTTAATCTTCACAAAACCAATACGTTAGAGAATATTATCCATTTTAAATATGAGGAAACTAAGTGCAAAAAGTTTATATGCATATAAGAATTCTTATTATTCATTCAAAAATATTTGTTAAGTGTATACTTTGAGCCAAGTACTTCTCTCCTTTCATTTTTTCTCTCGACTCCTCCACCCTCTTCCTATTTCTCCTCCCTTTCTTTCTTTTCCTCCTTCTTCAGACAAGAAATTATGCTAGACTCAGAGGCAAAAAAAAAAGTAGACCATGATTATTGTTACAGGAGAGGGGTTTTTAGAGAGCAATGAAAACACTTGAGAAGCCTAGAGGCATAAGATCTAGTGGGAGGAGAAAACATGGTATGAGACTGTATGCAACAGGAAGAAAAGAGGAAGTGTGAACCTGTGAAAGTATGGAAGCACAATAAAGTGACCCTGTGACTGAATCAGGTTTCATGGGGTCAGAGGAGTAGGGTGAGACACATAGTAAGAGATAAAATTAGAAAGAAAGACTTATTCCTCACCCTGGAGTTGTTAACAATAACATATTAAACAATCTTTGAATGAATTATGCTAAATCTCCCAATAACCCTATTAGGAAGATACTAATATGGTACCCATTTTATAGATAAATAAACTAAGGAACAGAAATATTTATCAACTTTCTTAAGGTCACAAAGGCAGAATTTTGAAAGACCTGGGATAATCAACCCAGAGAATCTGGTATTTACACCCACCGCTATTCAAGTAGAGACACAATACAAAGGGGAAAAAAGTTATTTTAATTTATTGAGGTATAATTTATATACAAAAAGGGAAGATTTTTGAATGTCATAATCCCCAGCTTTTCTAGGTTCTCACTTATATGGTCCTCTACATTCTATAGAATATGAAAGAAAAAGTGCTCCTAAGTATGAAATAAAAGCACAAGTTTAAAAGCAAACTAATGTATAGTGTATCTTTTCAGTACTATAATTCATTCAGAGACTGAAACACCCAGAAAAAAAGAAGCAGAAAATTAGTGGGAGCTAGCTCTACCAGTTTCTCAGAAGAGTTTCCAAGACAGTTTCCCTGATCTTTGTTCCTCATGAGAAGCAGGCAGGCTTCAGGCTTAGTGATTCTGTCACAGATCACCTACTGGTGTTCTCTATGCCTCCTTGTAGAAATTCTCATTCAGAAATATTACGTTTTCATTTACTTTTATATCTCTTTCCTCCACCTATGAACAGAAGCAGTTATAGGCTTAAGGTACATGAGTGCCATATATAAACTAGCCACTGATACCCATAAGGAATGGTCTACAGGTAGAACAGATCATTATTTTCAGTACAATAATATTCAGTGCTGTCATACCTCATTCCCTTTCTTTTTAACCTGGTCTGTTAATACCACTTTCAGAAGAAAAGACTCTCCCAATTTAGAGAGCAAAAAGGTAAGCATTCTTTTATATACCAACGACCCTATTAAAGTGGGCCCTTAATAGATAACTGGCCCCAGTTATTAATTTCTGTCAGAAAGGATTACAAATAAATTATCCTAAAACCAAAGTCATCATTTTAATGTCCCACACCTTTCCCCAACTTTATCTTATGCTACAAGTTCCACAAAACAAAAACCAATTCATTACTTTATTTAGAATATGTTTTATAACCAGGTTATCTTGGGATATATGAAAAGAAATTATGTGGCTCAAAGTTAGAGATGCCAAAGTTGCTTTACTGTGATTTTATTTTTAATTGGCTAAGGTGTGCCTTTGGTTCCACTTGCTTTTGAGTAGAGGATAGAAAGAGCTTGTGACTCATGGAAAGAAATGTTTGAGAAAGGGGAGGTCACTGAGAGCTCTGCAGGCTATGTTAAGGAATTTGGACTTTTTTGTCTGCTTTGCAGTGTGGTTCCATGGAGTGTTTAGCTAACTTTTGTGAGGGTAGAGGATCGTTCTACATGTCAATGAAAAATTAATCACTCCATCTAAGAAAGAAAGGGAAAACTTTATTCTAGCCAAATTTGAGGATTATAACCTGGGAAGTACAACTCAGAAAGCTCCAAGAACCTATTAGAAGTCAAGGCACAGTTATATAAGGTTTTTGAGACAGAGGGCTGTACATTAAATGTCATATTATTGATAGTCTACACAATCCAGATCTAAGTGTCATCTTTAGATGCCCCTTAAAAGATCAAGAAGGAATGTTATCTTTTAAGGAGTTGTCTTATTGGTGTTAGGAGAATGTTGCTCTTCATGGCTGAGCAGATATTTCTGCCAACGGGGGAGGTTTGGTTGATGCAAAATATAGGTAAACAATGCACAGTAGGTGGGAGAGAGGAGGCCAAAGGAAAGAGAAAATTTTTTTTATGTTTAAATTTTTCTTGTCTTGCCATAAAATATGAACTCCCTTTCACACATTGTAGATACTATAAACATTATAGTACCGCTGGCATTACTTCATGTTTACCTCTGTGCATAGTGGTTTGCTCTTAATAATTTGTGTTGTGTAAACACATGAATAAAAAGATATTTTTTTAAATCCATGTTTTAAAAGTCTGAATGAGGAGAAACTGGAACTCTCATTCATTGATGGTGGGATTATAAAATGGTGAAAACATTTTGGAAAATAGTTTGACAGTTCCTCGAAAAGTTAAACATAGACTTATCTTAGGAACCAGCAATTCTACTCCTAGGTATACACCCAAGAAAATAAAAACATATGTTCCCACAAAAGTCTGTACCAGAATGTTCACAGCAGCATTATTCATAATAGCCTAAATGTGGGAACAACCCAAATGTCTATCAGCTGATAAGTGGATAAATAGTATGTGATAAATTATTATTATTATTATTATTAAATACGATTTGGCCATAAAAAGGAATGAAAAACTGATACATGTTACAACATGGGTGACCCTTGAAAACATCATCTTAAGTGAAAGAAGCCAGTCATAAAAGGCCACATATTATATGACTCCATCTATATGAATTGTTCGGTTTACGTAAATCTATAGAGACAGAAAGTACGTTAATAAGTTTCTAGGGACTAGGCGGAAGGAGAAAAGGGAATGACTGCTAATGGGTACAGAGTTTCTCTGAGGGGTTATGAAAATCTTCTGAAATTAGTGATGATGGCTCTACTCCTCTGTGAATACACTAAAACCCACCAAATTATATACTCTAAAAGGGTGTATCTTATGGTATGTGAATTATATCTTGATAAGCTATTACTCAAAAACTAATCATTAAAAAAGAGTTTGAGGGCTTCCCTGGTGGCGCAGTGCTTGAGAGTCCGCCTGCCGATGCAGGAGACGCGGGTTCGTGCCCCGTTTCGGGAAGATCCCACATGCCGCGGAGCGGCTGGGCCCGTGAGCCATGGCCACTGAGCCTGCGCGTCCGGGGCCTGTGCTCCGCAAATGGGAGAGACCACGACAGTGAGAGGCCCGCATAACGCAAGAAAAAAAAAAAAAAAAAAAAAAAAAAAAAGAGTTTGAGGGACTTCCCTGGTGGCGCAGTGGTTTAGAATCTGCCTGCCAATGAAGGGAAAGCAGGTTCGATCCCTGGCCCAGGAAGATCACACATGCCGTGGAGCAACTAAGCCCTGCAATAAACCTTTCTCTGCTCCAAACTCTGAGGTCTGTTTGGCCTAACTGTGCGTCAGGCACATGAACTTGTGTTCGACAACATTTCCTCATTTAACAGGTAAGGAAACTGAGCCTAAAAAAGTCACTTATTTGTCCGATGTCATACAGCTAATGGGTATCATTGTTTATAAACTACATTGTTCATAAACTACAATCACTGAGCCCGCACTCTAGAGCCCACGATCCACAACTATTGAGCCTGCACACCACAACTACTGAAGCACACACGCCCTAGAGCACACACACCGCAATTACTGAGCCCACGCGCCTCAACTACTGAAGCCTGCACGCCCTACAGCCTGTGTGTTGCAACTACTGAGCCCACGTGCTGCAACTACTGAAGCCCGTATACCTAGAGCTCGTGTCTCCCCAACAAGAGAAGCCACCGCAATGAGAAGCCCGTGCACCACAACAAAGAGTAGACCCTCCTCGCCACAACTGCCCACGCGCAGCAACAAAGACCCAATGCAGTCAAAAAATAAATAAAATTAATTAAATAAAATTTTTAAAAAGAGTTTGATATACCGGTAATACAGGAGTTTTAAGAGAGAAAGCAAGAAAGACAGGTTGGGGCTATATTATAATTATAATTGCTCAAATGTGCCATCTTGAGGAGTTCTGACTTTATCTTATGAAAGGTAGAAAGCAAAGAAATAATCATATCAGATTCAGAAAGATAAATTATTATTGATACCACTACTAATCTGAATAGAAGTGATATAATTAGTATCTATAAACTTGTAACTTTAAATTACAATGGATTACTTTCATTCACATATTGAATTATTTCTCTCATTTTTAATGACCACATAGAACTTAGAATTTAAAAGAATATTAGAAATAATTTAGGCTAATTTCTGGAACTGAGTAGGACCCTGTGGGGCCCTCCTGGGTACAAAAGCCTTTCCGTGTCCCCATTTCTTGTTTGTAGGAAAAAGGCTTCTGCCTCCTAGACCTCCTTGTGTTCCAAAAAGCAGATTCAAACAGTTTCTATCCAGGGAAGTAAGGAAATGCAGAAACAAAGGAGAAGCAATCAAGAAACAATATAAAGCAGGGTCCTGGTTCCTCCTCAAGGAATATACATAACAATATCTTTCAGTTCTTTTGCGGAAGGAAGGCCCCTACCCAGGTGGAGGATGGTAACTTCAGGCTGAGCACAAGATTCCTGGAGCACTGCCCTGTTACCTCACCACCAACCAATCAGAAGAAAGTCACACACCCTGCTGCCCTCACCCCAAATTTTGCCTATAAAAGTGCTTTCCTGAAAACCATCTGGAAGTTCAGGTTTTTTGAGCATGAGCCACCTGCTCTTGCTTGGCCCTGCAATAAACCTTTCTCTGCTCCAACCTGAGGTTGTTTGGCCTCACTGTGAGTCAGGCACATGAACATGCATTCGACAACATTTCCTCGTTTAACAGGTAAGGAAACTGGCCCTAAAAAAGTCACTTATTTGTCTGATGTCATACTGCTAAGGGGTATCATTGTTTATCATTTTGTTTGTTTGTTTGTTTTGTTTTTTGCAGTACACAGGCCTCTCACTGCTGTGGCCTCTCCCGTTGCGGAGCACAGGCTCCGGACGCGCAGGCTCAACGGCCATGGATCACGGGCCTAGCCACTCTGCGGCATGTGGGATCTTCCCAGACCGGGGCACGAACCCGTGTCGCCTGCATCGGCAGGCGGACTCTCAACCACTGCGCCACCAGGGAAGCCCATAAATATGTTTTATCTTCAATAAATATCTATTATTATAATATATACTAATGGGCTTTATGAAAATTGGGTCGGTAAATGACTTAAAAAATGTCCCTCAAATCCATTGAGACGTCTTACAAAACTACTACTGATTTGACATTTGCAATGGAACAATTAGTAGAGTAAGTGTAAAAAATACACAGATTAGAATCCAAAGAAAATTACTTTGAAGGATTAAAATTTTATCAACCAACCTCTAATCACAAAAATGTGATAACTTCAACAAAATTCTGCATTATGAATTCAGTGCCCTTTTACTTCTATCCTTCCCATTCTTTTGTGATTAGTGCATATCTCCTAATACTAGACTTCTTACTGAATTGCTAATAAAATCCAAGAAATGC
Organism: Lipotes vexillifer; assembly: GCF_000442215.2. Lineage (NCBI taxonomy): Eukaryota > Metazoa > Chordata > Mammalia > Artiodactyla > Lipotidae > Lipotes > Lipotes vexillifer. The sequence goes on from NW_006774099.1 coordinate 25,312, forward strand.
CCAAAGAATTTAATTCAGATGTAAATGGAATTATTTGGGTTGTTTCTGCCTCCACTTTCAAAAAATCATAATATGAAACTGTATGCTGTTACTAAAAGCCCCACAGACTTCTCAGCTTGATACCTGAAGTAATTTAGAAAACTAAGAAAAAAAAATCTGTGACTGCTTTACAGCTAATTTATTTACAACTTCAGAATTGTGAAAACCCACCAACACATGTAAACCTACAGCAAAAGAGAAATAAATTCTTTTTAAAACAGCAGCTACTTTTTGGTCCTGCTGGTGCTTTCTTCTCATTTCTTTTTCCTTACTTTCCTCCTCATTTTAGGCAACTTCAACAAGGTGTCAGCTACAATTCTAAATTTACTTCTGAGTTCAACCTAACTAAGAATTACACCAAAAGAAAGGAGGTCTTGCCTCCACTGTTAAGCCATCTTCTGGAGATACATTATGTTGAAGAACTCCCCCACGGACCTGCACAAAATTGTGTGTACAAATTAAGTTGCAAAAAAATGGGATAATACCTATGTATATGACTAGTCAATAAACTATGCAAGGTCCTTTGAAGTTATAATGGAACAAAATGAGAAATTTTAGTTTACGTGGAAAGGAAATTTATGAGTGAGGCTTCATCTTTTATACTCCTATCTTCACTAACAGCTTTTTTTTTCCTTTGTAAGTTTGCATAATATATGACAACGTGGACAGGGGAAAAAATGCTGACCTGTCTGTCAGCTCGGGGTTTTAAAGCAGGACTTAAAGTTCTCAAAGTTCTCTTAGATATTAAATTTTATAATTCTATGATTCTTTATTCTTCCTTTTTGTGTCATAGCACAATCATTTGATATGACATTTCATAGCCAAAAATGTCAAAGTAAATAATTTCAACACTGAATTAATGTTTTAAAGAGTAAAAGTCAGTCCCAGCCCAAAGGCATCTAAAAAGAAATGAAAATAGTCAAATTTATCAGTCAGATACATATAAGATACATATGTACATATGTATTTGTGTATACGTGGATTTAAATGTTTGAAAGAATATCCATCAATATGTTAATATGTCTAAGTGATATTATTGTTAGGCATAGCTACAGATGATCAACTCTTCTTTATGCTTTCCTGTGTCTGAATATTTCACAATAAAAATGTAACTTTTATAAATATGAAAAAAGAGCATTTCCATTCTAAACTACCAAAAAAAAAAGACAAAAACAAAAGATGGTACAGAGGAAAAACTGCCATCTTTGGTGAGCATGTCCACCCCACCACCAACATGTATCTTGTCCATGAGATAGAGATTATCAATGATGAAGTTGATCTTGACAGTGTCTCTTGGGTACTGGTTAGGTTGGAGATAGAGGGCAGAAGCAACTGACTATGCCTTCTGACCTTCTAAGGCTCTGTCAAATTGTCTGGCATGCTACCAAATGCAGTAACACCGGAAGTCCCTGAGAGTCATGGATAGGGATGTAAGTGGATCAGCTAGATGGCCCATAGAGGTGGAACTGGATCAAAGCTGAAACACTGGTACGGAGTCTTCCGTACTAAGAATGGCAGCTGGCTGGTTGGGTTAGGTAAATCCCATCCCTGCTATTCTGCATTGTAAGAGGCCCACTCTGGGTAACTCTCAAGTTCAAAGTTGGCTCCTCTTTACTGTAAACACTAAAAATGCTTTCCCTAGATCATACTCCCTGTCATATTCAAGGCCATATCCTCCGACATGATGGGCATTAGATTACTGAATGCCAAATGTCTAAACAAGAGGAGAGACAAGTTAAATCACCTGTATGCTGAGAAAAACTTTTCAGAAACTATTGTGTCTTACAGTCAAGAAAGAAAATGTAAAAATAGAATTGGTTCAATAATATTGCTTAAAATCTTCAGTAGCTCCTTGTTAGTTTCAAGATAAAATCCTGAGAGCATTTTCAGTATGTCTGGAGAGGGTGAAGTATAACTGACATTGTGTTTTGAATAACTTTCCCAAATAATTCTGAAAAATCAGTGCTCATTTCTGTGGGACATTACTGAGTTAGTAAAATAAATGTAAATACTAGATATACTATATATACTAAATAGTGTATACCTTAAAGACAAATTTGCTTTAGGTATATAAATATGAGAAGAGTAATGACTAAGCCACTATGTTACCCAAAATGGTGAGCCAATATGAATATATAATTAGCAGTAAGAGTTAAGACAAAAACCCAAGTTTAATGTAGTACCATCACTCTAAATGTAATTTTTTTCCAGTCATAATTAGTTCAGTGTTTCTCAAACTTGAGGTCTTTTTTATGAAAAATAATTATGATGGACTTCCAATGTTGATTTAAATATTCATATTATAATGCAATCTAAGTACATACAAAGTTAGACAAAATATTATGCATGTAATTCCTTTATAATTAAAAATACTCAAATCTACAAGTTAAAAATATAGAAAGCTACAAAACATTAACATTCAACTTAATAACATTAATTTTATGAGACAGATGATATTGTTTTGCTGAAACTAATGTGTTGATGCTGCATGTAATAGTAGGGAAATACAGCATCAAATTCAGATTTATATTTAATTTTTGAATTTTTGTTTCAGTACTAGAGTATTCCTATTCAAGACTTCCAGTGTAACAATGTGCCACATTGAGCAACTGAAGATCTTATCCCACTACAAACATATACAGAATGCTGCATAAAATATAGCTCCCAAATATTAAGTATATATCAAAGCTAAAAAAAAAAAGAAGAAGAAGAGGAGGAATTCCTCAACATAAGAGAAACAGAGGGAACTCAAGTCATAATAATAATCATAGATGGTGTGACTTCAGTGGTCAAAGCAAATATCATACCCAGATATATATAATCCTAAAGCTTGGGGTCACAATTTTAACACTTAGGCAGGGACCGAGGCAAGATCAGGAAATGAAATTCCCTTTACTATAACTGAAAGTTTCCTATTTATAAATAGGTTTTTTTTTAAAGCCTGAACCTTCCAGGCCAAGGCAATGGCAAGAATGTTTACCACTGCTGAATGCTGTGAGTGGAAAAGGGGAGTCTCCCATGAGAAATCAAAACTCCAATCCTGCACCATCCATCAGTGGCAAAAATCCCAAACCAAGAAACTTTTAAAAACCAGCCTCAGACAGTAGGAATCCTGGAGCACCCAACAAAAATAAACATAAAACTTATCTCTAGGGATATTTCTACAACACATGTAACTCTCATGGAAAAACAAACTCCTGATAAAGATTACAAGTCATATGTGGACTTGATTCACCATAATGGAGAATCACTAGACATAACAAATGAGTAAAACAGAGTTTTTACCTAAAAAAAAAAAAAAAAAAAAAAAAAAACCTTTAAAAAAAAAAAAAACCCGGAATTTTAAAAAAAATTTCCTTGGATTTTTTTTAAAAGGCAAAAAAAAAAAAAAAAAAAAAAAAAAAAACCTTTAGAAACTAAAACAATCCGAGATTTTAAAATAAATATCCTTGGATTTATTTTAAAAGGCTAAAAAAGAAATAAAAACATACTTTAAAAGGAAACATACTGAAAGAACCTCATGATAAATAAGCAATTTTTTTTAAAAAAACAGAACTTCTATAAATAAAAAATATAATCACCAACATATTAAAATCTCAATGCATGGATTATCAGCAGATTAGATACAGCTGAAGAGAAAGTTATTATATGGGAAGATGGACTTGAGAAAATTACCCAGAATGCAACACAATAAAGAAATAGAAAATACAAACGAGAGGATGAGAGTCATGGAGGATTGAATGAAAAAGGCAATCATATGTCTATTTAAATAGGAGTTTCAAGAGAGAATAAGAAAGAGTAAATTCTTAGCTATTCTAATAGCTAAGAATTTGCCGTAATTAATGAAAAACATGATCAGATTGAGGAAGCAAATGAATCCTATGCAAAAATTTTAAAATAAATCTTTTTTTCTGATACATCACTGGGATACATCACTGAGAAACTGCAGATAACGAAAGACAAAAAGAAAATGCTAAAAGCAAACTCACAGTAAAGACACACTGAATGCAACAGAAACACAGATGGAGAGTAACCTAATTATTATTTCCTTAATTCACTAATATTTGTTGAATTCCAGACACTGTTATAGGCCCTAGAACAAAACAAATAGCAGTGAACAGAACAAACAAAAAATTCCTGCCTTCATGGCGCCTATATCCTGGTGATAGGAACAGAATAATATCTACAAGTAAAAATTTAAAATAAATATAAACCCAGAACCTAAGCTTACTTTTTCTTTCATTCAATAAATATTTATTAAGTACTTTTTACCCATATACTTTTTAGGTGCCAGACACTCTTCTAGATTTTGGAATACATCAAGTAACTGTTTAAAATCCCTGGCTTCATGGAGCTTATATCCTAAGAGGATAAATAATAAACTTAAAAATATACAAAATACATAATATGTTAAACTATAATAAATGCTATTTTTTAATTAAGACAAGATAGGTGGGAAGTGGGAGACAGAGCCAAGGTTAGAGTAGGTTGCAAGTTCAAATAGGTTAAAGTTAAGACTTACTAAGGTGACTTTTGAGTAAGGACTTGGATTTCCAGCTAAAACTGCATTCAATAATAAAATAAAGACATTTTCAGATTAAAAAATTGACACTAATAGACTGAAAGACACTAAATAATATGTGAAAGAAACTACATACAAAAAAGAAGTGGAATATAAAAGGCAATGTTAAGGAAAAATATTCCTTTCATGTACACATTAAACACAAAAATTATCCACATAACAGGTTACAATCATCCCTCTCAACAAATACTAAATATCAAGAGTTAGTGTGCAGAACATAAAGCAATAAAATTGGAGACCAAAGAGAAAAAGAAAAACATAGAAATTACCTTAATATTTTACATAAAATTATATTACATAAAAATTACACAGTTAAATAGTTCATTGTTTAAATTTCTGTTTTGTAATAGATGTATCAGATATCTAGCAATTAACATCACATATGAATATATGGGTTGCAGATAAAGTGGTACTTAACAGGAAAAGTTATAGTTGAAATACACATATTAGAGAAGAAAAAACAGAAAACTGTTAGCCAAGATTTTAACTCAGGTTTTTTTTTAAAGAACAATAGATTAAACAAAAGAAAGCAGAAAAAAAGAATAAATATGGGAATCAAATTTGATAAAATATAAAGCAAAAAATAATACAGAGCAGATTAATGGGTCTTTGAAAAGAATAGTAAAGTTGTCAAACTTCTGACCATATTGATCATAAAAGGCAATGAGAGGGGCTTCCCTGGTGGCGCAGTGGTTGGGAGTCCGCCTGCCGATGCAGGGCACACGGGTTCGTGCCCCGGTCCGGGAGGATCCCACATGCCGTGGAGCGGCTGGGCCCGTGAGCCATGGCCGCTGAGCCTGCACATCCAGAGCTTGTGCTCTGCAGCAGGAGAGGCCACAACAGTGAGAGGCCCGTGTACCACCAAAAAAAAAAAAAAAAAAAAAAAAAAAAAAGGCAATGAGAGAAAAAAATAAACATTATTAGAAATAAGAAATAGACTTAATTACAAGTAGAGATTTAAGATCATAAGAGAACAGCATGAACTACTTTAAGCCAATAAATTTGAAAACACAGACAAAAGGAATAATTTCCTGGAAAAATATAATTTACTTAAACTAACTAAAGAGAAATACACAACTTGAATAGACCTATAACCATTTTAATATACTGAAGCAGAAGTCACAAAATCAACCTATAAAGACACCATGGACGGATGATTTCACAAACAAGTTTTATCACACCTTCAGGGAACTAACGACCCCTTTCTTTGTACAAAATGTTCTAGAGAACAGAAAATGAGATAGAGCTTCCCTAATTCTTTATGAAACCAATGGAAACTTGGTACAAAAACTGGACAAGAACAGTATGAGAAAATAAAATTATAGTCTAACCTCACATATAAACATTAGCAAAAATATTTAGCAAAATTCTAAATATGACACTAGCAAGCCAGTTCCAGGATTGCATTTTTAAATTACATCAGAGAATTCTTATACTCTTAAGTATACAGATCTATAATATTAGTAACTTCAAATTGTTCTAAATTTGTTATTTACATAACCTAACAAAAACATCCAGCAAGCAATTCTTGAAACTAATGATAATTAATTGTCACATAATAATTTTGTAACACTCTGTTGTTCACTTAAAGGTAAGATTTACACTGAGACATTGCTGAAATGGGTATTATATGGATATCTAATATAATGTTCTGGGATTCAAGTACAAAAAGTCTCTTCACTGTGTATTTACTATTTCATTTACATGAAATTCCATCATGTAAAACCCAAGATGATCTATTCCAGTTGAAATTTAGATGGAGAACCTAGCATCTCACTGGTTTAGCATTTTTCCTACCTCTGTCCACACTCACCCATTGACTCCAGGACTGTGAAAAATTCATTTTGAAAACCACTGTAATTGACCAAAATTACTTTTAAACAAGATTATATTATAGTTTCTTCATAATTTATAACTTCCCAGACCTACCATAAGAGCATATTACATCAGTCTGAAATTACTGTTCTTTACAAAGTCAAGTTAGTTTTTATTTTGCATGAAATCTTCTTAGCATTTGCAAATTAATTTAATTTTATAAATACATCATCAGGCCTTTTGATCTTAAAGCATTTCTTCGGACTAATAGTTTTATGTTACCTTTTGTATAACTAATGTTATTACTAAGAATTGTTTCTCTAAAATTCAAAAGCCTAAGTTTTTTATCAGCCTCAACACCTAATATCAAAAGTAAAATTAATCTAGAGCACAGATGTGGTAGCAGATGTGATGACCTGGACGGCTGATCAGATTTAACAACTCAAGAAATATTATAAGCCCAACCATGTGCACCAGGTAATCAGAATGACAGCAAAATAACAGAAAAAGCCTTACAATATCAGAGTAGAGACTTCAGAATTTTCTTTAAATGAGTAGCTTCAGTCAAAGCTTCACTATAAAGTTCATTCTCTCTTGTAGTTATGCTAATATAGAGATTTTTAAAATATTTCATTAGATGATTAAATTCACTGAAAAGCAAAAACTCTGAAAAGCAAATTTTATATAATGGAAACTCAAAACTTGGGAAAACTATTTTAAATAAGTAAATATCATATAAAATGTTTTCAAGCACTGAAATTGCTATTTGTATAGAAAACCAACTCCAGCAAAAAAGCAAGATGTCTCAAATCTCAAAATCTTTAAAAAAAAATCTCTGGTGTGGTTTTGGGGAGAAGTTTTTTATCAGCCTCAACACCTAATATCAAAAGTAAAATGAAACAGAACACATTTAAGAAAAAAAGGATAAAATTACAGATAGGATACTATGAGTTAGTAGTAACACAAGCTATGAGAGAACCAGAATATAAGAAATAAATGGGTCTGTTCTCACAAATGTAACACATGATATCACAAGTTTACATATTAGAAACTAAATCTAAAAAGTACACATAGGAGTTATTACCTACCTGAAAGACAAACAACCATGTCAAGTGAATGTATACATATTCGTATAATTGTATTGCTCCGAACTTCAAATAAATATTCCTTTGATTAAATATGAATAGGTTTGCTTTGCTCTTAGAAGAATATTATCTTAATACTGGAATTTTAGAGTCTAAATTCTTGTTACTAGATCAAAAATAACAACTAGTTTTTCCAACTAGTTGACATAGTTAATTGTTATTTAAATAATCATGTTGCTGTGATTTTCTGTGTACTTCTTAGAGATACCATAATTTGGAAATGAAAAAGCCTTTGAAATCTAAATTGCAAAATTAGTTGTAAGGTCTAGAAAAGACCTTGTGTACCTCCTAGAGACACCATAATTTGGAAATGAAAAAGCCTTTGAAATCTAAATTGCAAATTAGTTGCAAGGTCTAGAAAAGATCACAAAACATTGTCTCATTCTTCCAGCAACTAAAATTGTTGTCTATTCCACAAGTTGCCAAGGCAACTCAATGGGGAAAGGATAGTCTTTGCAACAAATGGAATTGAGACTATTGGAAATCCATAAGGAAAAAGAAAAAAAAGTCTTAGAGCCTTACTTCACACAACACGCAAAACTTAACTCAAAATGGATCACAGACCTGGGAATTCCCTGGCGGCCCAGTGGTTAAGACTCAGCGCTGTCACTGCTGGGGCCCCAGGTTCAATCCCTGCTCAGGGAACTAAGATGCCACAAGCCACACAGCGCAGCCAAAACCAAAATGAAACAAAATGGATCACAGACCTAAATGTAAAAGCTAAAAAAAGTAAGTACAAAATGTCTAGAAGAAAGGAAGGAAGGGAGGGAGGGACGGAGGGAGGAAGGAACGGAGAAAGAAAATATTTACCATTTGGGGTTAGGAAAGAACGTTTAGATATGATACCAAATGTATGAGTCTTTAAAGAAAAATTCAATAAATTACACAATAAAAACTATAAATCATTTAAAACCACCATGTTAAAAGTGAAAGACAAGCTAAAGATTGGAGAAAATATTTGCTATTAGTATATTTCATAAAACAAACAAAAAAAGTGTATCCAAAATATAAAATAACCCTTAAAACTTAATAATAAGACAAAAGAAATCCTAATTTTAAAATGGGTAAAAGGGTTCTAATCCAAGATGATAACATAGGAGGCTCCTGAGTTCACATCCTCCCATGGATACATTGAATCTACAGCTATACACAAAACAATTCCCTCTGAAACAAATCCAGAAACTAGCTGAGCAACTACCACACATGGGCAGAATGAGAAAAAAGTCTCATTGATATCCCTGAAAGGAATGTGCACATATGTATGGCACCTGGCTTTTGCAGCTGCTGCCAGAGGACTCACCCTTTAGTCACCTGACTCTGTGGCCAGTGAGGCTTGAATTCCAGGCTCCAAAGGACTGTGGCAAAGAAACACTTCTTAACCAGCTATTCCCCAACAGTTCAGTGCCGAAAAAGCAAACAGAAATGCCCATTTACCAGTCTTTTCTTTTTTTTTTTTTTTTTTAGTATTTATTCCTTTATTTATTTTTTTGGCTGAGTCGGGTCTTAGTTGTGGCATGCGGGATCTTTCATTGTGGCGCACAGGCTCTTCCTTGCAGTGCGTGAGCTTATCCCTAGTTGTGGCGTGTGGGCTCTGGAGCGCGTGGGCTCTATAGTCACGGCACATGGGCTCTCTAGTTCTGGTACGCAGGCTTAGTTGCCCAACGGCATGTGGGATCTTAGTTCTCTGACCAGGGATCGAACCAGCATCCCCTGGACTGCAAGACTGATTCTTAACCACTGGACCACCAGGGAAGTCCCTACCAGTCTTTTCTGAAAGAGGACTTTTAGCATATTTAAAAAACTGTTACCTAAGGGTCAGACTTATAACTTAGTATGCATCTGGGGACAGACTATACTCCTTGCCAGAGACCTGGAAAGTGAGCAGACACCATGTAGTCAGCTTCAAATACCATTATCTCCCTACAAGGAGCTTGTATACATGTCTGGCACCCTGGCTTTTACACTGCTTCAAGAGATACACCCTTTGATCTCCTGGCTCTGGTAGAAAGCAGGGATTCTGTTTGTGGGTCCCACAGGACTGCAGAAAACAAAGAAACAATTCTTAATCTACTATCCCCCCCAGGGCTCTGGACAAAGGGAGCAAACAGAAAAGCCCATTTCCCAGTCTTTCCCTGAAAGAGATCTACTTGCACACTTTGAAAGTTCCTGCCAGAGGGTACAGATTCTAATCAGCCTGCATCTAGATGCTGAGATCCTCACTCTGGGGACACTGACAGTTCTTGGCATACTCTCAACAACTGGGAATCACTAAGAATAAAGAAGGCAGCTTGGACAATCACAAAGGTTTGAAACTCAGTCTTGAGCTAGGGGCCAGGCTGAATGATAAGGTTCATCTCCTACATGAGACCACTCCATTAAGACTGAGAGAGGTGGCTGTTTATCTAATGCACAGAAACTAATACAGAAAGTCAAGGAAAATAAAGAAACAGAGAGATATGTTCCAAACAAAAGAACAAGACAAAACTCTAGAAACAGACCTTAAAAAAACAAAGATAAGTGATATACCTGATACAGAATCAAAATAATGACATAGAGATGCTTACCAAAGTCAGGAGAACAATTCATGAACAAAGTAAGAATTCCAACAAAGAGATGGAAAATATAAAGAAAGTACCAAACAGAAATCACAGAGCTGAGGAATATAATACCTGTGTTGAAAAATTCCATACAGGGGATCAATAGCACACTTGAAGACAGGGCAATGGAATTCATTCCATCAGAGGAGCAAAAAGAAAAAGAACAAAAAGAATAAATATAGTTTAAGAGATTTATGGGACACCATCACGTAGACAAAAGCATGCATTACAGAGGTCCCAAAAGGAAAGAAGTGAAAGGGGCAGAAAGTTTATTCAAAAAAGAATGGCTGAAAACTTCCCTTAATTGGGGAAAGAAATAGACATCCAGTACCAGGAAGCCCAGAGAGAATTTCAAACAATATGAATCCAAAGAGACTCACACCACGACACATTATAATTAAACTGTGAAAAGTTAAATAAAAGGAGAGATTCTTAAAACCAACAAGAGGAAACAACTTGTTATGTGCAAGAGAACCCCCATATAACTATAAGAAGATATTCAGCACAAACTTCGCAGGCCATAAGGGACTGGCATGATCTATTCAAAATTCTGAAAGAAAAAAACTGCCCCCCAAGAATATATTACCCAGCAAAGTTGTCCTTCAGAATTAAAGGATAGAGAAAAAGTTTTCCAGACAAGCAGAAGTTAAAGGAGTTCATCACCACTAAACTGGCCTTACAAAAAGTGTCAAAGGGACTTTTTCAAGTTGAAATAAAAGGATGTTAATTAGTAACATGAAAATACATGAAATCCTGACACCATACACAAAAATAAACTCAAAATGGATTAAAGACATAAATATAAGGTCAGATACTATAAAACTCTTAGAGGGAAACATAGGCAGAACACTCTGACATAAATTGCAGCAAGATCTTTTTCGATCCACCCCCAGAGTAATGAAAGTAAAGACAAAAATAAACAAGTGGGACCAAATTAAAATTAAAAGTTCTTGCACAGCAAAGGAAACCATAAACAAAACAAAAAGACAACCCACAGAACTGGAGAAAATATTTGCAAATGAAGCAACCGACATGGGATTAATCTCCAAAATATATAAACAGCTCATGCAGCTCAATAACAAAAAAACAAACAACCCAATCCAAAAATGGGCAGAAGACCTAAATAGACATTTCTCCAAAGAAGATATACAGATTGCCAACAAACACATGAAAGGACGCTCAACATCACTAATCATTAGAGAAATGCAAACCAAAACTACAATGAGATATCACCTCACACCAGTCAGAATGGCCAGCATCAAAAAATCTACAAACAATAAATGCTGGAGAGGGTGTGGAGAAAAGGGAACCCTTTTACACTGTTGGTGGGAATGTAAACTGGTACACCCACTATGGAGAACAATATGGAGGTTCCTTAAAAAACTAAAAATAGAGCTACCATATGATCCAGCAATCCCACTCCCAGGCATATATCCGGAGAAAACCATAATACAAAAAGATACATGCACCCCAATGTTCACTGAAGCACTATTTACAATAGCCAGGATATAGAAGCAACCTAAATGTCCAACAACAGAGGAATGGATAAAGAGGATGTGGTACATATATACAATGGAATATTAGCCATAAAAAGGAACGAAATAATGCCATTTGCAGCAACATGGATGGACCTAGAGATTGTCATACTGAGTGAAGTAAGTCAGACAGAGAAAGACAAATATCATTTGATAATTCTTATATGTGGAATCTTTAAAAAGGGTACAAATGAACTTATCTATAAAACAGGAATATAGTTACAGATCTAGAAAACAAACTTACGGTTACCAGGTGGTAAGGAGGGGAAGGATAACTTGGGAGATTGGGATTGACATATACACACTACTGTATATAAAATAGATAACTAAAAGGACCTACTGTATAGCACAGGGAACTCTACTGGGTACTCTGTAATGGACTATATGGGAAAAGAATCTAAAAAAGAGTGGATATATGTATACGTGTTACTGATTCATTTTGCTATACACCTGAAACTAATACAACATTGTAAATCAACTATACTCCAATAAAAATTTTAACAAACACACTAAAACAAAAAAAATGTAACACATGTAAAAAAAAATACTAAATATAGTTTTCCTGTTTTTTAAAAAAAATACAGGAAAGTATTTATCTCACTGGCAAACGTAAATATATAGTCAAATTCAGAATACTCTCTTGTAATGGTAGTGTGTAAATCACTTATAACCCTAGTATGCAGGTTAAGAAACAAAAGTGGTAAAAATAACTATAACTACAATAATTTGTTAAAAGATAGAGTAAAAACATGTAAACTGTGATATCAAAAACAAAATGTGGGGTGTAGAGTAAAAAATAGAGCTTTAGCATGTGTTTTAACTTGTTATCAGCTTAAAATAGACTATTATAAATATGGCTTTATATAAGCCTCATGGTAACCACAAACCAAAAACCTGTAATAGAGAAACAAGAGACAAAGAGAAATAAATCTAAGTATAGCACTACAGAAAATCATCAAATCACAAAGGCAGGGATGAAGAAAAAAACAAAAGAATTTCAAAACAGCTGGAAAACTAACAAAAGGGCAATAGTAAAAAACAAAGGAGCCAAAAATATATGATGGGGAAAGGATAGTCTCTTCAGTAAATGGTAAAACTGGACAGCCACATGCAAAAGAATGAAATTAAACCCCTATCTTACACCATACACAAAAATTAATTCAAAATGGATTAAAGCCTAAAGTTTAAAACCTGAAACTATAAAATTCCCAGGGGAAAACAGGGGGTAAGCTCCTTGACATTGACCTTGGCAATGATTTTTGGATTTGACACAAAAAGCAGAGGCAGCAAAAGCAAAAATAAACAAGTGGTACTACATCAAACTAAAAAGCCACAGCAAAGGAAATCATCAACAACATGAAAATCTAACCTACTGAATGAAAGAAAATATTTGTAAATCGTATATCATATACAGGGTTAATATCCAAAATATATAAGACACTCAAACAACTCAACAGAAAAAAGCAATCTGGTTAAAAAATGGACAAAGAACAAAATATACATTTTTCCAAAGAAAACATACAGATGAGCAACAGGTGCATGAAAAGGTACTCAGCATCACTAATCAGGGAAATGCAAATTGAAACCTCAAGGAGATATCACCTCACGCCTGTTAGAATGGCTATTATCAAAAAGACAAGAAATAAGTTTTAGCAAGGATGTGAAGAAAAGGGAACCCTTGTGCACTGCTGGTGGGCATGTTAATTGGTGCAGTCCCTACTGAAAACAATATGGAGGTTCCTCAAAAAATTAAAAATAGAACTACCATATGAACTAGCAATCCCATTTCTGGGTATATATTCAAAGGATATGAAAACAGTATATCTACGAGATATCTGCACTCCAGTGTCTTGTAGAATTATTCATGGTACTCCAGATATGGAAACAACTAAGTGTCCATCAATGGATTAATGGAGAAAGAAGATGTATTTTGTGTGTAATTATTCAGCCATGAGAAAGAAGGAAATCCTGCCATTTGTGACAACATGGATGAAAATTGAGGGCATTATGCTAAGTGAAATAGCCAGACAAAGAAAAATACTACATGGTATCACTTATATATATGGAATCCATTTTTTTTTAAGTCAAATTCATAGAAATGGGGAATAGAAAAGTGGTCGCCAGGTTTCTGAGGGGAAGAGAGGAAATATGGAGGGATTGCTGAAAGTGTACAAATTTTCAACTATGATTAAGGTCTGAGGATCTAACGTATAACATAGTGACTATAGTTGATAACACTGTATTGTATAATTGAAATTTGCTAAGAGAGCAGAACTTAAATGTCCCACCCAAAAATAATTAAAAAGAGGGAGAAATAAATATGTGAGGTGATAGATGTGTTAATTATCTAGATGGTGGGAATCTTTCACAAAGTACACATCTATGAAATCACCAAGATGTACACTTAATGTCTTACAATTTTAGTTAATTTTACCTCACTAAAGCTGGAAAAAATACGCTGAACTCATTAACAGAGAGTTGATTGGTGGTTGACATAGGCTAGGGCATGGGGGAAATGGGGATATATTGGTCAAAGGTTATAAACTTCCAGTTTTAAATGAAATAAATTCTGGGGATCTAACATACATGGTAACTATAGTTAACAATACTGTGTTGTATACTTGAAAGCTGCTGAGAGTAAATCTTAAATGTTCTCACCATAGTGGTAGCAACAACAGAAAAAAGTGGTAATTATCTGAGGTGAAAGATGTGCTAACTAACTTTATTGTGGTAATCATTTTGCAACATATGTGCATATCAAATCATCACACTGTACGACATAAGCTTACTCAATATTATATGTCAAATATATCTCAGTAGAGCTTGGGGGGAAATGGGTAAAATATTTAAAGACATATTTCACCAAAGAACATAAATGAATGGCTAGTAAGAATAAAAGAAGATGCTCAGCATCTCTGGTCATTGAAGAAATGTAAAAAAATACAAATACAAAAATCACAAAGTTACTACTACATACCCACTAAATTATCTAGAATCAAAAAGATACAAAATACTAAATGTTGGCAAAGATGTGGAGAAACTGAAACTATCATACATTGGTGGTGCAAACATGAAATGGCACTGCCAAGTTGAGAGAGAATTTATCAGTTTTTTTAAAGTTCAACATAAATTCACCATATAACCTAGCAAATTCACATCTAGGAATCTACTCAAGAGAAAGGAATACATATGTCAACACCAAAACATTTATACAAATGCTCACAGCAAGATGATTTATAATATCCAATACTGAAACTATCCAAATGTCCATGAATGAAATATTTTTAACAAGATATACCCATACTATGGAATACTACTCGGCAATAAAAAGGAATAAACTAGTGATACAGGCTACAACATGGGTAAACTTCTAAACTAGTGATACAGGCTACAACATGGGTAAACTAAAACATTATGACAATTGAGACCCTACATGTGAAAGATTACATATTGTAAGATCAATTTATACAAAATGTCCAGAAAAGGCGAATTTACAGAGACAGAAAGCAGATCAGTTGTGGACTGGGGCTGGCACTGAGGAACTTTTTATGATAAAGCGAATTTTCTAAAACTGGATCGTGTGATGGTTCCACAACTCTATAAATTTACTAAAAA
This sequence comes from Lipotes vexillifer, assembly GCF_000442215.2. Lineage (NCBI taxonomy): Eukaryota > Metazoa > Chordata > Mammalia > Artiodactyla > Lipotidae > Lipotes > Lipotes vexillifer. The sequence continues at coordinate 40,640 of NW_006774099.1, forward strand.
TTGTTGAACTGTTGTATTTTAATGGGTAAATTTTATGGTATATAAAAAGCTGCACTTTTGGAAAACTGAACTTCCATCTTTTCTTTGCTTTTACTGACATGAGTGACAAAAGTACTTTCAAAAACCCTGAAATTCCTGTCAATATTACAATACAGAAACTATATACATGATTCTCAATTTAAGATTTGAGCCACTGTTCACCAGTTTTCAAAATTTCCCTTGTGTTTGGCAGTTAGAAATCTAAAGTAACAGCATAAGGCAAGAGGCATATTTGGCAGTTATGATTTGAACGGATAGAGCATAAAAGAAAAATCTTGTCAAATCAACTCCAGAAGAAATGTTAGCACATATGGTTCTACACTGACAGACCGCATTGTATACTAACTTCACTATATTATAAATCTTGCAAATGTTCCAATAAAATTTTTGCTATAAGCATCATTATTAAATGTTCCAATCGGACCCTGGTACAGTTCTCATTGAGATTTCTCTCCTGAATAATTTAATAATGATGTTTATAGCAATAAGTTTATTAAGCATTTACAATATTTCAGTCACCATGCTAAGTACTGCACATTTAAAATCTCATTTAATCCTTGCAACGATCTTATATATTTTTACCTCCCTTTTACAGATATGGAAATTGAAGCTGAGAGAGATTGAGCCTCAAGATTACACAGCTAATAAGTGACTTATCTCCAAGTTGATTTAGCAGTCCATTTTCTTAACCACAGAACTATGCTTTCTACTCTTCATAAAAGCAAAACCACACCCTGGCTTCAGAGAAAAACTGTATTACCAGAGAATGTCGTTGTAGGCTCCTGCTTACAAGCAAGAATACCCACTACTGCTGGCATAATTGTACTGTGAATGTTGGAGTCAATATAGAAGAAAGTCACCAGCAGTGGGTGAAAATGAAGTTGATCCAGGCAATTTTTAAATGACTTTGAACTATTTCCAGCCTAGAGTCCTTGTAAATATGAAAAGACCAGGTTTAAGACTGATGTCCAATTTAGAGCTAAGCATTCCTGAATACCAGTGAGAAGAGAAAATGAGAGAAGGGAAATATTTACCATTTGTATTGACCATCAGGTTTTAGCCAAAGAATATGCTACACTCTTCATGTATCTTATTTCATATATCTTCAAAACCAACTCCGTAAGTATTATCATTATCTTCAATTTGCAGATAAAAACTATAGGACTCTAAGAAGTCAATTAACAAATTGACCCAAATCACACAGTTAATAAGTGGCAAAGCCAGGATCTAATCTAAAAGTCCATGTTCTTTTCAGTATACCATGCTCAAACCCCAGTCTTCTATTGCTTATTTTAGAATTGCTTTCCTCCAATCCAAAAATGGCCTCCTCTTATGCCTTTCATCAATTAGTATTCTCTAAAGCTCTATCAGGTAATTCTGACTCATTCATTCATTCATTCCATTTGTTGAGCCCATTTATATACCGGTCAGAGCTACAGATAAAAGATGAGTTAGATGATAGTCTAGTGGTAAATAGATTTGTGTAAAATAATTATAATAAAATGTGATAAATAAGCCCAAGGTACAATGCAAACGTGGAGAATGGAGTACCTAAGTAATTTCTCCTATTCTTTCCTACCTATAAGAACTTCAGGATGAAATATATATTCTTGCCTCACCTTCAAGGCCTTTAATCCCTCTGCTCACGTTTATTTTCAATGTAGTATTGATTATCTGTTGTGTGTATAAAAAGGCTGCATAACATAATGAAAAGAGGATGAACTTGGAGTCAAATAGGTGAAAGTGTCAGTCTATTCTCTGTTACTTACTAGCTATGTAAACTTGAGTAAGTAGCTTTACTTCCTTCAACCTCAGTGGGCTTTTTAAATCAATTTTATTAGGGTATAATTTACATAAAATAAGATTCATTTTTAAGTATGCAGTTTCATGAGTTTTGGTAAATGTCTACACTCATATAACGAACACACAATCAAAATATAGAACATTTCTATCACCACAAAATTGTTATATGAAAATGTTTACAGCAGCTTTTTCATAGTAGCCCCAAACTGGAACCCAAATATCCATCAGTAGGTAAATGCATTTTTTTAAAGTTACCTTGCCCCACTTCCTAGTCAATCTGTCATCCCACCTCAGACTCCAAACCTCAGAGAACCACTATCTACTTTCTGTTAAAAATAAATCAGGTTTGTAATAGAATTTCATATAAATTAGAATCATATAGTATGTACTCTTTTGTATCTGGTTTATTTTTGTTTCAGCATAATGTTTTTGAGATTCATTTATGATCTTGCATGTAGTTTGTTCCTTTTTATTACTGGGTTGTATTCCATTACATAAATATATCACAATTTGTTTATCTATTCATCTACCGATGAACATTTGGGACCCAGTTTAGGGCTACTATGAATAAAGCTGCTACAAACATTCTTATACAATGCTTTGTGTGAACAAAGATTCTCATTTCTCTTGGGCAAATATATTCAAGTAGAATGGCAGGTTCAGATAAATATGAGCTTAACTTTTTTTTTTTTTTTTTTTTTTTTTTTGTACGTGGGCCTCTCACTGTTGTGGACTCTCCCGTTGCGGAGCACAGGCTCCAGACACGCAGGCTCAGTGGCCATGGCTCACAGGCCTAGCCACTCCGCGGCATGTGGGATCTTCCTGGACTGGGGCGTGAACCCATATCCCCTGCATCGGCAGGCGGACTCTCAACCACTGCGCCACCAGGGAAGCCCGAGCTTAACTTTTTGAGAAACTACCAAACTATCTTCCAAAGTGGTTATACGATTTTACATTCCCACTAGAATTGTATGAGTTCCTGCCAACATTTGTTATTGTAAGCTAGCTAAAGTTGGGTACTGGTATCACCCTGTGTCTTTAATTTACATTTCCCTAATAACTAAAGATGGTGAACATATTTTAATGGGCTTACTTTTCATTTAAACATCTAATTTTGTTAAGTGTCTTAAATATATTTTGTTCACTTTTTTATTGGGCAGGTTGAATTGTCTTCTTATTTACAGTTAACTATTCTTTATAAACTGTGAACACAAGTCCTCTATCAGATGTATGCATTGCAATATTTTCTCCCAGTCTCTGGCTTCCCTTTTCATTCTTTTCAAAGTATCTTTTGAAGGGTAGTTCTTAGCTTTGATTGAGTTCAATTTATCAATTGTTTCTTTCATACTTTTGGGGCCCTAAGAAATCTTTGTCTACTTCGTGATTGCAAGGAATTTCTCCTATGTTTTCTTTTAGAGGTTTTATATTTTCACTTCTTATGCTTAGATCTGTGATCCCTTCTGAATTAATTTTTCTGTATAATGTGAAGTAAGCCTCAAAGTTCATTTTTTCCACATAGCTATCCAGTTGTTCTAACACCATTTGTTGAAAAGACTATCATCTCCCCCATTGAAGTATTTTGGCACCTTTGTCAAAAAATCAATTCACCTATATATTGGATCTAATTTTTGGTATCTCTATTCTGTTCCATTGATCTACATGTCCATTCTTATGGCAATACCATACTGTCTCGATTATGTTAGCTTTACAATAAGTTTTGTAATTAAGTACTGTAAGTCCTCCAACTTGGTTCTTCTTTTTCAAAATTGCTTTGGCTATTCTAGGTTTTTTGCACTTCTATGTAAAAATTTTAGAATCAGCTCGTCAATTTTTAAAAATTCTGAGATTTATATATACATATATCAGAAAATAAATTATTATAGATACAGATAGTCCATCTGATCTGATGTCATGTAAAGCCAGTGTTTCCTTATTTTGTTTGGATGACCTGTTCATTGATTTAAGTGGGGGGTTAAAGTTCCCTACAATTATTGTGTTACTGTCAGTTTCTCCTTTTATGTTTGCTAATATTTGCTGAATGTATTTAGGTGCTCCCATGCTGGGTGCATATATATTTACAATTGTTATAGGTTCTTATTGGATTGATCCCTTTATCATTATGTAATGTCCTTCTTTGGCTTTTGTTAGTCTTTGTTTTAAAGTCTATTTTGTCTGATAGAAGTATTTGTACCCTGGCTTTCCTTCATTTCCATTTGCATCGAATAACTTTTTCCATCCCCTCACTGTCAGTCTGTGTGTGCTTTAGATCTGAAGTGAGTCTCTTGTAGGCAGCATATATGGGTGTCATTTTTGTATCCATTCAGTCACTCTATGTTTTTTGATTGGAGCATTTAGTCCATTTATATTTAAAGAAATTATTGATATGTATGTACTTGTTGCCATCTTTTATTTCATTGTTCTCTGGTGGTTTCAGAGTTCTTCTCTGCTCCTTTCTTCTTTTGCTCTCTTCCCTTGTGATTTGATAACTATCTTTAGTGTTAAGTTTGGATTCCTTTTTTTTTATTGTTCATATCTATATAGGTTTCTGATTTGTGGTTACTATGAAGTTCACATACATCATACATATGTAAGATATATATATATAACTTATTTTAACTTGATGATCTCTTAAGTTCAAACATATTCTAACAACCCTGCATTTTTACTCCATGCCCCCAACATTTAATGCTTCTTCTTTTTTTTTTTTTTTTGCGGTACGCGGGCCTCTCACTGTTGTGGCCTCTCCCCTTGCCGTTGCAGAGCACAGGCTCCGGATGCGCAGGCTCAGCAGCTGTGGCTCACGGGCCCAGCCGTTCCGCAGCATGTGGGATCTTCCCAGACCGGGGCATGAACCCGCGTCCCCTGCATCGGCAGGCGGACTCTCAACCTCTCAGATAACCCTCCTTCTACTACTTCATAAGGACTCACAAGTTGCCATCCTCATAACATTCATTTCCACAAGCAAACTTCAGGTCTTTTTCAAGGTAGAATGTCATTGCAAGGGAAAAACAATCTTCACTTTTTTTTTTAATCTCAACACTCTAATGCTAAATACTTCTAGACTCCAAGTATGCGTAAGTTTCCCACACCAAGCAATTCACCAATTCTCTTTGAACACCAACTAGGTGTTCAATTCAATTCTTACACTATCTACCTGGAATTAGTATCAGATCCCACAGATTAAGGGCTCAGTCCCACAGTACTGCTCCTCATTCCAACTTCATTTGCTAATCAAAAATCTAGGTTGTCATCCATGCTTCTGAGTAACCGGTCATAAATTGGAGGTTCCTACAACATTTTCCTCAGGTCCAATAATTTGCTAGAATGGCTCACAGAACTCAGGAAAAGTTTGCTTACTAGATTATTGGTTTATTATAAAAGGATACAACTCAGGAACAGGAAGGTAGAAGAGATGCACAGGGCAAGGTGTTGTAGAAGGGGTGCTGAGCTCACATGTCCTCTCCAGGCACATTACCCTCCCAGCAGCATCATGTGTTCACCAACCAAGAAGCTCTCCAACCCCAGTACTTTAGGGACTTTTATGCAGGCTTGATTAATCATTGGCCATTGGTGACTGAACTCAATCTCTAGCCCCTCTCCCCTCCCCAAAGGTCAGGGGGGGAGGCTAAAAGTCTCAGCCCTGTAATCAGATGATTGGTTCCTTTGGCAACCAGCCCTCATCCTGAGGCTATCCAGGAGTCCCCAGCCACCCATCATCTCATTAGCATACAAAAGGATACATTACTTTGGAGATTCCAAGGTTGTTACAAGCTGTATACTAAGAAAGTGGGGAAGAAACCAAATATTTATGTCTTATCATGTCACAGCTATATTCACATATTTCTTAACCAAGTGAGGGCTTTTAATCTTCATATAGTGACTTAGCAGTACTGAGATGGTCAAAAAAAGTTCATGATGGCTATGGTAGAATGAAGAGTATAAGGCACAGTGACGAGTGTTAAAGAGCCAGAGTCTAGCAGTATAGTGGCTAATAGTCACTGGTGACGGCAAAAGAGCCACTATCCTTAGAACACTTCTTTCTCTAGGGAGATCCTGACTGTGCTTCATATTTCTTGGTTCCTACCTATTTTCTTAGTCTTATCTCCAGCCTTACTACAGTTCTTGTAAGGTATCTTATATCCTTCCAATAAATCCCTTTTCTACGTAAGTTACATAGTAGTAGTCTGTTATTTTCAGTCAAGAATTCTAATTTCAGGAGTCATCTATTTCTAGTCTTAATCTCTGTCACATTGGAAATTATCTTGATAAATCAATTCCAGAAGGCTTAAAAGTTAAATTCATGTGTACTAATAAATCAGGTAGATTCTTTTTTTTTTTTAGAATCTACATCCTATACATTTTACTTATTTATTTATTTGTTTATGGCTGCATTGGGTCTTCATTGCTGCACATGGGCTTCCTTTAGTTGCGGCGAGCAGGGGTTACTCTTCCTTTCAATGCACGGGTTTCTCATTGAGGTGGCTTCTCTTGTGGAGCATGGGCTCTAGGCTCATGGGCTTCAGTAGTTGTGGTGCGGGCTTCAGTAGTTGTGGCTTGAGGACTCTAGAGCACAGTCTCATTAATTGTGGCACATGGGCTTAGTTGCTCTGTGGCATGTGGGATCTTCCCGGACCAGGGCTTGAACCCGTGTCCCCTGCATTGGCAGGCAGATTCTTAACCACTGCACCACCAAGAAAGCCCCCTTATATTTAACATACCCACATGGGTGTCTACTAAGCATCTCAAATTGCACACCTCCAAAACCTGACTTCTGGTCTTCCACCCCACCTACCAAATATGCTGCTTTCCTAGACTTAACTCATCTCTGAAAATGGGAATGCAATATCACCAGATGCTCAGGCCAAAAATAAAATTCCTCCTTAACATTCCTATTTGTCTCATACCTGACACCCAATCTGTTTGCAAATCTCATTGGGTCTACCTTCAAAATCTAGAATTTGACCACTTCTCACCACTCTCTCTGCTGCCACACCCTAATCTAAACCACAGTCATATCTACCTGGAATATTACAATGAACTCCTAACTCATCTTCTCCATTTAATTCCTTGCATCCTTTTGTCCATCCTCAACATGCAGAGTTGATCATTTTAAATATGTCAGATCAGGCTTCCCTGGTGGCGCAGTGGTTGAGAGTCCGCCTGCCGATGCAGGAGACACGGGTTCGTGCCCCGGTCCGGGAAGATCCCACATGCCGCAGAGCGGCTGGGCCCGTAAGTCATGGACGCTGAGCCTGCGCATCTGGAGCCTGTGCTCTGCAGCAGGAGAGGCCACAACAGTGAGAGGTCCACGTACCGCAAAAAAAAACACAAAAAAACAAAAAATAAATATGTCAGATCATATCATCTCAAAAGTCTCCAACAGATTCCTAGCTCATTTACAATAAAAGTCAGTCTTTATAATGGCCAGCAAATCCCTACATAATCTCTCCTCCTACCATAACCAAGCTCATTTCCTACCACTGTCTCTCAGTTAAGAATGATTAAGTCCATCACACTGGACTCCTATTATTCCTGGAATAATCTATGCATGTTCCTACCTCAAAGTCCTTTGCACTTGCTCTTTCCTCTGCAGATAGCCATATGACTCAATCCCTCAACCCCTTCAAAGTCTTTACTCAAATGTCTTCCTAAACAGGACTTTATTAACTACTCTATTTAAAATAGTAACCCTTCTCCTCTTCCATGGTACTCTTTTATTCCCCTTCCCTGCCCTATTTTTCTCTACGCTATGTTTGTATATTGCTGATATTCTGCCACTTAACTATAAGTTCTATGAGACTGGGAATATCTGTCTGTCTTGTTCACTGATACATACCTAGCACCTAAGTCAGTGTTTGACACATCATAGGTGCTCCATAAATATTTGTTCAATTAACAAATAAATTAATGAAAGGCTTAAGAAAACATATCATAAATAATAATTGTATCAGTAAGAATACATTTTAAGTGGTACTTTTAAATTTCTCAAAACAGCTGAGATACAATCAAGATTCTAAGAGAAAGATTCAAGTACATAAAAGGAAAAAGACACCTGAGAAGACTTCTACATTAAATACTAGAAACTAAGTCATATTATTAACAGAGATCCATATTTTTATACTGTTAAATTTTCATAGTATTGAAGACATCGTAAGTTTCTTTCATATTACCAGCAGTAACCTCAAAAAAGAGCAGGACATGTAAACAAGTAAAATTTGCATGCTTTAATAGGTCCAGCAATTTTAAATGATGCTGTTTTGATCACTGCATACCAGCAAACTCCAAGAGATTGTCTGGCAATGCAGTAGCATAATTAACCTAATGTGCTTTTCTGACCTCATAAATCACATTCTTCGATGCCCTGAGCTCTTGGCACAAAGACCCTGAAAACAAATGCAAACTTCCACTGTATTAACTATAAAATATTGCAAACACAAGCACCTCTTTTAAATGAATATCTTAAGTGAAAAGTACTATGTTGAAAAAAGAATCTAATGATTTTGACTTTAAACAAAAAGCAAAAACAAAGAAAATGTTAATGCAGTTATCTTGCCGAAATTTAAAAGTTGACCATCAATAGTAAATTAGCTTTTCCTTCATTCACCAAATTACCCAGTGGACAATTTTTTAAATAGTGAGATAAATTACCTTTTGTTTCAAAAGGTCACTCTGGATGCTGTGCAGAGAATAGATTGGGGCAAGAGTGAAAACAAAGGGATATCAGTCAGGAAAGTACTGCAGTAGACCAAAGAGACTAAGGTGGCTTAGACCACGATGGCATAAGGGAGATGGTAAGAATCGGTAGGATTCCAGACTTAAACTGAAAATTTGGCAGCAGGACTTGCAAAGGGGTTGTATGAGAATGTGAAAGAAAGAGAAGAATCCATGATGACTCCTGGGTTTCTGGGTAAATGATGATGACATTTACTGAGATGGTGAAGACTAGAAGAGGAGCAAGTTGGTTGTGGGAAGGGGTAGAATCAAAGTCCAGTTTTGGACATGTTAAGTTTTGAAATGCTTGATAGATATCCAAGTGAAAGATATACAGAAGTCAGACCTAAGTTTGGGAGTCATCAGCCTATAGGTAACATTTAAAACCATGGGACTGGGCTTCCCTGGTGGCACAGTGGTTAAGAATCTGCCTGCCAATGCAGGAGACACGGGTTCGAACCCTGGTCCGGGAAGATCCCACATGCCGCGGAACAACAAAGCCCATGCGCGACAACTACTAAGCCTGCACTCTAGAGCCTGCGAGCCACAACTACTGAAGCCCACGTGCCTAGAGCCCGTGCTCTGCAACGAGAGAAGCCACTGCAAAGAGAAGCCTGAGGACCGCGACAAAGAGCTGCAACTAGAGAAAGCCCGTACGCAGCAACGAAGACCCAATGAGGCCAAAAATAAATAAATATATGTATTTTTAAATAAAATAAAATAAAACCATGGGATTGAATGAGACTATATAAGTACTGTAGTGAGTCTAGATAGGAAAAAAAAAGAAGAAGAAGAAGCCTGAAGTACCTTAGCCAAAGGTACTTCAACATTTAAGTCAAGAGGGAAAGTAAAGAAAGTGGTACAAGAAGGTGGACATGACTGGGTATGTCAAATGCTGCTGAGAAATATGATGAATCCTGAAAATTAATCAATGAATTGGCAACACAGAGGTCTCTATAACCTTGACAAGTACAATCCCATTAGGGTAGAGAGGACAAGCCTAATTTGGAGCAGCTTCAAGAGAAAATTAGTGATGAAGAAGCACAGATTGAGTATAAACAACTTATGATAAATTTTGCTCTAAAGGGGATTAGAAAAATGGGAGAGGGGCTACATGACAGGACCTGTACACTTAACTAGCAGAATGCAGTCACTGCTAAATCATGGCCCAGAAGGAAGTGGACCACAAGAATAAACATCCCCATCTCTCTTTCCC
>NW_006774099.1:50418-52792 GCF_000442215.2 Lipotes vexillifer
ACTTCTAATCTCCTCTTAGTACCTCCCATTGGCCAAACTCAGATAGAAGTTGGAAGACAAGGTGAGGGAGATGACAGATGAAGCGAATGGATTTTAAAGACGACAACAGTCGCAAACACTATGTGCTAGGCACTGTTCAAAATGCAATACGTATATTAACTTATTTATCCTCACAACAACCCTATGAGGTGGGTACTTTTCCTATGGTCCTCATTTTACAGACAGGGAAAGTGAGGCACAGAGTGGTTATGAAATCTGCCCAGAGTCACACAAGCGGTAAGTGGCAGAGGACCCAGGATATGAACTCAGGCCGTCTGGCTCAAGGGTCCATACTCTTAACCCTTACTCTAAAATGTTCCTTTTAAGAGGAGACATTTGTGTGCTAATAACTGAAGAGGAAGGTAAAAATTAATTGTAGGAAGGTAAAAATTAATTGCAATTAATTGCAAAGAGAGAAGAAATAATTATAGTAGCATATTATTTGAGTAAATAAGCATATTCTTTGAGTAAATAAGGAAAAATGCAGACATAACCTGTCATGAATCTCCTTTGTTTGCCCTTCCAGGTCATCTTTCTTCTCCTATCCACCCTGCTCTGTGCCCTGGGAAGCTGACCTTAACCAGCTCACTTGTCCTCTGGCTTCCTATTGGGGTCCACTAATAGGAATAACTAGCAGAGGATCAGGGAAGGGAGGAAAGAGGGGTTGGGATGTTTATTCACCCAGCCCTGTTCTTGCTGGGCCATGGTTTGGCAGTGGTTGTCTTCTTCCTAAAGCCATCACTCCTCTCAGGCAGCCTTCTAATAATTACAGTTCTATTTGTGTTACAGTAACAGCTCACATGCTTTCCCTGTTCCTTCAAGATTTCCACTGTTCCTAGTCCCCGAGTGCTTCCATCCCTGGTTGATTCCCTTAACTCTGCCCCATCTCTTTGTAAACAAATTCTTCATTAAACTCTCTTCAAGAAGGCTTTCTGTTACCTTCCAGGACTCTGATACTCTATCCAAGAGGAGGATTTCGTCTTAGATAAAAGGAGGGACAGTTTATCCACATTAATAAAAGAAAAGGCAAAGCACATAGATACAGATATAGGTAGGTTGGTAGATCAAGTACTGAAAAGATGAGGAAGTTCTCTTTTGATTGTTTTTATTGTCTCAATAAAATAAGAAGAAAGGTCAGCAGCTAAAGTTGAAGAAGGTGCAGTGTATTGCATTTGAGGAGAAAAAAAGGTTCGAAATGCTTCCCCTGGGAACAAGAAAGTGAACTGTCCAAGGAAACATAATAGGCTTTTTGGTCATAATTTAAAGTGAAACCAGTTAACAAGGTTGTATGTATTTCTCCAGCTACATTTAGCTGCAATGGTGCAGACATGGAATAGACAGAGATGGGTTTAACCAGAGGTTGGTTTCGCCAGCAGATGGAGAGACAACAAAGAAACTGAAGATGTATATAAAATGATTAAATATAGCAATGAATCATGTCTTTTAAGCTGGACCTGAAGACTTATGGTAGCTAACAGATCACGAAAATAAAATTTGTGGGGCCAATGACTTAGCAGTGCTTATGGGATCAATGATTGATATGGGAAATACAGAAATGAACTGGATCAATAGAAGGTAACGAGCGAATGGTCACAGAGCAATATGTTTAAAACTGAGATTTTTAGAGGGGTGTGGTTGTTAATATTGTTAAGATATAGAGTAAAATCTAAGAGTGGGTGGCTGAGATACAGTGAAGGAAGAGATTATTACCAGAACAGAGATCAAGAAACTAATAAAAGGAACTGGACTGTCCAAAAACAAAGGCGAAATAATGACAATAATTCAAATTTGAAAGTATGAAGTTATTATGTAGAATACTGCTATCCATTTTCCTATATCCTTCATTCAATATGCAGAGTCATATTCCTCTCCATAATCATCCATGTTTATAAAGAAATTCATTGCACTAGCCCAACTCTTCCATGTTACAATTATAAATACTCAAATTCAGGAAAAGGAAGTGTCTTGCATCAAAATCTATTTAGTACTTACAGAGAACCCTACTAAATATGTTAAATTTTCCATATCTCCAGGGACTCCATTTCTAGAAAAACATATAGTTTAAAAAATTAAATTTGTATGAGGAAAATAGCAAGGAGAAAGTGAACATATGTCCTGAAAAATTATTAAATGGAGTCCTGCACCTAAAATAAATAGGTTTGGTTGGATGGTATTAATAACCTCAATTAATGAAATCTAAAAGTCACCTTTATAATCATTGTCCTATTTTGATCAGTTGAAAAGCTCTTAAACCCTTCTTCAAAAAACTCTTGCAGCTGGGTTTCCCTGGTGGCGCAGTGGCTGAGAGTCTGCCTGCCGATGCAGGGGACACGGG
>NW_006774099.1:59228-100476 GCF_000442215.2 Lipotes vexillifer
GGAGGAATCAGACTCCCTGACTTCAGACTATACTACAAAGCTACAGTAATCAAGACAATATGGTACTGGCACAAAAACAGAAACATAGATCAATGGAACAAGATAGAAAGCCCAGAGATAAACCCACACACCTATGGTCAACTAATCTATGACAAAGGAGGCAAGGATATACAATGGAGAAAAGACAGTCTCTTCAATAAGTGGTGCTGGGAAAACTGGACAGCTACATGTAAAAGAATGAAATTAGAACACTTCCTAACACCACACACAAAAATAAACTCAAAATGGATTAGAGACATAAACGTAAGACCGGACACTATAAAACTCTTAGAGGAAAACATAGGAAGAACACTCTTTGACATAAATCACAGAAAGATCTTTTTTGATCCACCTCCTAAAGTAATGAAAATAAAAACAAAAATAAACAAACAGGACCTAATGAAACTTCAAAGCTTTTGCACAGCAAAGGAAACCATAAATAAGACCAAAAGACAACCCTCAGAATGGGAGAAAATATTTGCAAATGAATCAATGGACAAAGGATTAATCTCCAAAATATATAAACAGCTCATACAGCTCAATACTAAAAGAACAAACAACCCAATCCAAAAATGGGCAGAAGACCTAAATAGACATCTCTCCAAAGAAGACATACAGATGGCAAAGAAGCACATGAAAAGCTGCTCAACATCACTAATTATTAGAGAAATGCAAATCAAAACTACAATGAGGTAGCACCTCACACCAGTTAGAATGGGCATCATCAGAAAATCTACAAACAACAAATGCTGGAGAGGGTGTGGAGAAAAGGGAACCCTCTTGCACTGTTGGTGGGAATGTAAATTGATACAGCCACTATGGAGAACAGTATGGAGCTTCCTTAAAAAACTAAAAAGAGAATTACCATATGACACAGCAATCCCACTACTGGGCATATACCCAGAGAAAACCATAATTCAAAAAGACACATGCACCCCAATGTTCATTGCAGCACTATTTGCAATAGCCAGGTCATGGAAACAACCTAAATGCCCATCAACAGATGAATGGATAAAGAAGTTGTGGTACATATATACAATGGAATATTACTCAGCCATAAAAAGGAATGAAATTGGGTCATTTGTTGAAACGTGGATGAATCTAGAGACTGTCATACGGAGTGAAGTAAGTCAAAAGAGAAAAACAAATATCGTGTATTAACACATATATGTGGAAACTAGAAAAATGGTACAGATGAACCGGTTTGCAGGGCAGAAATTGAGACACAGATGTAGAGAACATCTGTGGGGGGGTGGGGGTGGGGGGGTGATGAACTGGGTGATTGGGATTGACACGTATACACTGATGTGTATAAAATTGATAACTAATAAGAACCTGCTGTATAAAAAAATAAATAAAATAAAATTCAAAAATTTGAAAAAAAGAATAAGACAATTTTCAATAAGGTATAAAAGCAAAGAACTTTTGTAGTTCATATCTAAAAATGAACTCATTATATTATTTAAATGGTTTTTACAAATAATTATGGTGGCAATACATATCTTTAAATTTCAAAGTAGATCTGGAAGGGAAGTATAAAAAGAAAAACATTCCATCTTGCTCCTTCATCACCTAAATGAAGGGTAAATAATCTAATAGAGTGCCTTGAAAGTCTGAATGTTTTAGCTATGCTAAATGAAAGAGATCTAACTTAATTTATAAAATATCATGGAATTCCAACTCACTTATATGCAAATTATGAAGTGTTAGTAATGCAATCATCATAAAACTATAATTATCTATTGGACAAAATATTTTCCTCAATATTACCACAAGATGTCACCCTAAGCCTAACATCAAACTGTGCAGCTTTGCTGTTTCAGGCATTTTTCTTCTTTTGTACATTAATGCACACTAATTACTAACTTTTTATAAGTTAAGGTGTTTCCTTTGTTTTTGTTTTAATTTATTTATTTACTTTTGGCTGCATTGGGTCTTTGTTGCTGTGTGCGGGCTTTCTCTAGTTGCAGAGAGCGGGGGCTACTCTTCATTGCCTGCATAGGCTCGTCAATGCGGTGGCTTCTCTCATTGCAGAGCATGGGCTCTAGAGCACAGGCTCAGTAGTTGTGGCACATGGACTCAGTAGTTTTGGCACACGGGCTTAGTTGCTCCACGGCATGTGGGATCTTCCCAGACCAGGGCTCGAAACCGTGTCCCCTGCACTGGCAGGCGGATTCCTAACCACTGCGCCACCAGCGAAGCTCTAAAAGTTAAGGTGTTTTTTTACACTTTCTGTTATTGGTAAATGGAAAGCCAAAACAAAGAATACAGGGACTAGAGAAGCAAGAAAGAAGAAAGTTAAACTGTTCATCACCCTATTTACTATAAGAGAAGTGCATTTTACCCTTGGATTTTATTTTCTTCTTTGACTTTATTTTTTAAAATTTCCATAATGAGCATATATGTTTATAATCAAATAAAGTTATATTTTAAAAATGAAAACACAATACCTCTGCTATCACCCTCCACCCTATTATCACAGAACCCATTTATAAAATGCTGTTTTGCACTATAATAATGGTCAAAGTTATGGAGGCAGAATTCTGTCCTCAAGGATTATACCATGTAAGACGTAGTGTTTGCGTTTTCTTTTTTAGGCATATGATGAAGTACCACAAAAGGAGGAGAGTATTCATTTTCAAAGTGATGCTTTTCATCTATAGAGAGAAGCCCTGGTTTCCTGGTCACTTGTAAATATTACAGCACGTTCTGCAATAATAGTATTTTACTCTACTATCCATTTATGATGGGTTTTCTGCACTATGATTCCCTTCTATTTCTTCAGGTGAGATTCATGCAAGGTATTATTTCAACATACTGGCTACCTGAATACCAGAACAATGGGTGAAAGTCACTATCTTCCATCACTTATAACAAAAAAAAAAATGGGGAAGGGAAGTTGGTCAAAACAGAAAGCAAACTATAGAGCATAACTAATGCCCTAGTGCTTTGTGACCACCTAGAGGGGTGGGATAGGGAGGGGGGGAGGGAGACGCAAGAGGGAGGAGATATGGGGATATATGTATATCTATAGCTGATTCACTTTGTTATAAAGCAGAAACTCACACACCATTGTAAAGCAATTATACTCCAATAAAGATGTTAAAAATAATAATAATAATGCCCTATTTATTACTGGTTCCCTACTTAACCATTTATAAAGATATAATCCCCTTCAGGATGCACAGGGCTACATAGTTTTTCTTCTTTTGTGTCCTTAAAACTGCACAGTGAGACCAACTCAAACATTCAATAATAATAAATTAGTAACCAGTATTTAGCAACCTACACAGGATTCAATAGAAAATTATGTTTTGTTGTATAGCACTGCTCCATTCTTTGCACTCTGGTTTATCCCAAAATGACTTAAAAGACTAGCCAAAGCAAATCTATCCATTCAAAGTTGGGCATCAGGATTACTTACATAACAGCTTTTTACAGATTACTGTTGCCTCTCATTTTATTACAGAAATTCCAATTACACTACAGGCTTTTTGCCAAGATATTTATCACTCACTCAAAACAATGGCAAAATACAACTCTTTGTCGTTCATCTTTTTATTCCCCGTGTGATGATGTTGCATTACCAAATGGTTACACTACCTTAGTAGAATTTTCTAATGCATCCAACAATATTCTTCCTAAATAAAGTTCTCAAAAACTCCAACTCTCAAAAGTCACAGCCAATCTTATCTAAGCACATCATACAAATCTATTTAGAGGCATTGCCATTCTGTTAATGGCCTTTACTATTTATCAGCTAGATAAAACTATTAATTTTTAATTGAGAAATTTGTTGCTTAAAAGTGTTCTCTAAAATACTATTCTCTAATGACAGGGTTTATTTAAATTCTGTAAGACTCCATTTAGAGCTGTTTTTATTTAATACCAACTAAGATGATTATAGTTATTTGTGTCATTAATTCTTACCAGCCATATAAGAATATTTTAAAGAAATTAATCCACCGGCAATAATCCTATAAAGCTTTTTACTTCTATTTTTATTCAATAGACTGATTCTCAATTTTTCAAAATTTAATGTTTTTAAATTATATTCAAACCATAAAGTTATAGTTTTGTCAATAAATGTAGACATTCATTATAATAAAAACACAAATGAAATATTTTCAAGATTAACCCCCATAAATTCACATTTTTTGTTTCTATATCAATAACCATCAGACCTGAAAAATAATAACGTCTGGTAGATTCAATTATTTCTTTAAAATATGCTGTTTAAGTCCAGTAAAATCTATAGTGTAATTGAGTGAGTCTTTTTTTTAATTCTTTAGCTAGTTGGTTGCTTTTGTTGAGAGGAGATATTTGTTTCTATTTTTTATTTAACTCTAAAAAAAGAATTAAAACTTATCTGCATAAATGCAAAAATGTATGTATAAAGACATACATAAATAAACCACAAATTCAAGAATAAGCAAAAGGTTAAACATTATATAGTTAGATTCATGAAGCATTGACAAAGCACTGAGATTTTCATCAATAAACTTCTCAATTTGAATCATGAAATTTCTTAAGAGTAGCAACAAAGATGCAAAAAGTTGTTTTTGTCTTAAGAAGAGAGTAAAACTAGAACTATGTTTCTGAGTAGAATGTGACCCATCACTTTTTGTGTTAGGGAAGTCTTCGTCTAGAAGGAGGAAACTTCCTTCTTTAGCATATCTGTCCTCAATTTTTTGCAATAAGCTACTCCAGTTTTTTCCTGTGTAAACTTGTCTTCCTATATAAACATTCTTTCAATATTTTTATTTTTATTAACACACACTTTATTTCTATTTTATAGAAGTTCTTTTTTAAGATAACCTTAAACAAGAAAATGGGGGAAAAAAATCTTTTCTTCTACTTGATATCAAGAAAAATATTTCAGTTTTAAATCTGGTTATTGGGTTTTCTGACCACATTACTCAAACTCTTAAGCCCAATTCTGATCATTAAGATGATAAATAATTTTTTAATACATACCTAGCAAAGCTTGGAATAAGTTGCTCTTAAAGATACCCATCACCTTTTTAACAGCGTTTTTCAACTGCTGCTCCTCTGGTTTCCTTAATTTTTTGCAGTATTCTTCCAGTAATGATAAAGCTCGGTCAGTATCTGAAAAACATGATTTTAAAATTCTATCTTATGGTCTTAGAAAAATAATAAGCTAACATTAAACTATTCTATAGTTATATTCCTAATTTCATGACAAAATAATTTAATAAACTAATCATGAATTCCATAAACTATTTTTAAAATTGATAATTACAATGAACTCAATTTTAAGAACCCACTTTTACTTCTGTTGTCTTCCAAAAGAGTCTGCAACTATGAAACAAAAGGAAGGTCCGAATGAAATGCTGACCAATTGATATTCACATAGTAGATGAGACTCTCTCTTGTCAGAAAAAATTATCTTAAAATTGGTGACTTCCTACCAGAGAGTGTCCAGATTCCTTAACACAACCTTTGAGGCCTCCGTCCCATGATCTGTTTACAAGTTATATATTCAGCCTTATTTCCCACTATATATTATTCTACCCCCTCCACACATACACACACAGTGCCCAAGTCACACTGGATTACTCACTTCTCCTCTCCACTTCCCAAAACAAACACACACACACACACACACACACACACACACACACACACACACACTTTCTCTACTTTTTCTCACCTCTGAACTTTTCTTTGCTCTTCCTGCCCCCTGTATTGGAATATCCTCCCCCATACCCCGATTCCCTACCTTGAATCAGTGGGCTATATTGGAAAGCGTTCATTGTCAGCTAGATCTGGGTCTGAAACCTACTTACTAGCTGTGTGTGACCCTCAAATTACTTAACTTCTCTGAGCTTCAGTTTCCTCACAGGTAGCAGGATTAAATTACACAATACTTAATACAATATCTAATGCATAGAAAGTAATCAACTGAAAACCGATCTTCCCTTAATTTAGACCCAACTCAAATGCTCTCTATTCCGCTCACAGTTAAAATTAATCACTGTCACCCTTCTTCCCAACCATTTTGCCTACACGAATACTGCAGGCATTCTTAATACATACTGTTATATTATGGCTCTTGATTACATGTCTTCACTGCCCGCAAGACAAAATATCCTTGAAAAAGTCACCAAAGTGACAGTGTCTTTGTGTGTAGTAGGTGAAAATTGTCTTTTTTTTTTTTTGGAAGTGAGAAGATTCAATTTTGTTGTTCCAATATGAAGATCTATTTGGAGAATGTCAAGTCACATATTTTTAACTAATAATAATTATGCACACCAAGAATACAAAATACAGTAACTGATTTACTCAGAACTGAAATGCATTATGAGAAAAGGCAAGACTCATCTTAACCAGTAAACAACTGCTTTCATCATCAACTTGTGTTTTATAAAATTATGTTTGGAAAGCTTCTGAAGAAAATGGCAACAAAGTTCAGACCAGAGTCTTAAATATTACATTGATAATGTTCCTTTTTATGATTATATATATATCTTATTTGTTCTCTCTGAGGAATTCTTATCCGAGGAACTAACAATATACAAACTTTTCATTTATAAGGCACATTATGAAAAGGGTTTCTTATGGGTATCATTTGGGATGAAAGACGACTGGAATTATCATTGGTTTTCCACAATTTCATCCTTTGCCCAGATTCTGTCATGAGTAAGAGTTTTACTTAGAGTCAATGTCACTTCCTTCAAAAGTCTCTTTTGGTATTTCTGGCACTTCTCCATCTGATCAGAGCTCTTCTCCTGTTACCTTATATTTTCAAATCATATGATGGATATTCATCAAAATTTCCATGCTTTGAGATTCATTCTTTTTTCTTCCAGCTTTACTGAGGTATGATTAACAAATAAAAATTGTATATGTTTAAGGTGTACAACAGGAAGTTTTGATAATACGTATATATTGTGAAGTGATTATCCACAATCATTACTACAAAGACAATTAATTGTCTTTGAATTTTAAAAGCCTTTCCCCCTTCAAATCTACCACTTTCACAACTTAAATACCAATTATGATAACAATAATTCATATTTATTGAGTACTTTATTTCATATCTTTCTCCCAAACCTCCCAATTCTTCTCCCACAGCCATTCTCAGCTGATGACCACGCTACTTTATGGAAAATCATAAGAGAACTTCCACAAGCTCCTAACATAACATCTACTGTTCTATTTGTAACTGCACCCCTATATTCTGCCTTCCCTCCTGTTACTATGGATAAAATATTTGTGTTTCTCTCTAAGGCCAACTCCTCTACTTGAGCACCTGAGCCTAGTCTCTTTTGCCTACTCAAGGACATTGCTTCATCATCAACTGTTTTCCTCTCCATTCAATCACTCCCTTCAGCATACAAATCAACTGTATTATCAGTGATTTTTAAAAACTTTCCTTTATGCCTCATTCCTCTCCAACTAACTATAGTCCCCGTTTCTCTGTTCCCCTCTAGAGCAAAACTCCTTTAAATTTCCCTTCATTCTTTCTTGAGACTACCCTAATCAGACTTTTCTTTCCAGTAATTCCACTAAAACTGCTCTTCTCAAGGTTACCTATTATCTCCATCCTACTAAATCCAGTGGTCAATTCTCAGTCATCTCACTTGACCCATCAGCAACATTTGATACTGTTGCACTCCTGAAACATTTTCTTCACTAGGCTTCCAAGCAGTGAATGCTGGTAAATGTTTAACGAACCAGTTCTCCAGGTAAAGAAGAAAATGTCAAACTTTAACTTGTCAAAACTGAACTCCAGATCTTATCCACCACCCCAATCTGCTTCCCCTGCAATGTTCTCCATCTCTCATCCTTCCAGCTGTTCAGGCCAGAAATCGCTGGAGTCGTCATTCATTCTTCTTCTCTAGCTCTCTCTCTACATCGAATCCGTCAATAAATCCTGTTGGCTCTAACATCAAATTACATACAGAATCCCATCACTTCTCACCACCTCCAGTGCTACTACCCTGGTCCAGACCATCATCTATCCCCTGCATTAATGAAATAACCTCTTACAAGTCGACATGATGTCACTTTTTCCCTCCTACAGTCTTTTCTAAACACAGCAGCCAGGCAGATGTTTTTAAGTCAGAAGTCAGATAGGATCACTCCTCAACTCAAACCCTCCAGTGACTCCCCATCTCACTCGACAAAAGCCTACCTCTCCAATTTCAGCTTTTACACCTCTCCTTTTGCTCAGTCTACTCCAACCACAGTGGTCTCTGCTCTTTCTCAAATACATCAAGAACCCTCCTACCACAGGGACTCTACACTTGCCTTTCTGCCTGGACATTCTTCCTTCAAATACCCATGAAGCACACTACTACTTTCACATCTCTGCTCGTATGTCCCCTTATCAATTAGCCCTTCTCTCATGCTCCCATATAATATAGCTTACTCCCTTAAAAGAAGGGAGAATTTCAATAAGCATGGCGAAGGACACTGTGTAATTAGTTCTTTTTTTACCTAAGAAGGATAGAAATATAAAAATGAATATGGACGCACAGGAGCTGCCTCCAATTTTAAAATAAAACATATATTAACAAAAGATGGTGTTATAAACATATGCTAGTACATGTGTATAAACCTTTAATTTTTAAAAATGCTTTCAAACTTTACCTGATATATTTTTAACAACTCTTTGAATCAGGGACAAATATGTGAATCCCCATTTTGTCAACAATTAAACAATCAGCTGTTTCCCTGAAAAGAGAGTGGCTTACTATACCTGAGCTTCTAATGCATTCCTAACCACTAATGTAAATAATCAACAATGTCATAATTATAGTATATCTCTCTCAGTTCTCATATGTATCTTTGGGCGCTAGTTATCTGATTATCTATAGTGCTTCAAGCTTTAGTCTTTCTCATTCTTTCATTTGTTAAACAGATAATTTTTAAAAGTCTAAGTACCAGGCATCTTTTCTTTTTGCTTTACAATTATAATTCTTTTTCCTCTGTGAAAAAGATATAATTTTGTAGGTACTCACTTATTCTGAGATTTTTTTCCTGTGAATGGCAACTCCCAAAAATGTATCAATAGCATTCCCATAATCACATCAACAAATATAATTTGCTATGTAAGGGGACTTTCACTAATTCATTCAACGTATATTTATTGAGTGACTACCCAGGGAAGACACTGTATTGATTCAAAGCAGCTAGATATTCTCCAAACCAGCAGAGCTTATTATGCCTCTCATCTCTGTATGAGAAAACTCTGACACATAAAACAAGATGGTAGAATATAAGAAAAAACAAATGGTTAAATACGGTCAAGTCTATCTTAGACAACTTAGGCTTTTGCATGCCAGCATCTAATGCTGGAATTCTGGCTGCCCTTTTACGCTTCTTTTGATTATCAATAATGATCACTACATAGTGTCAATTCCATTTCTGATTAAATTCTTATTTCTGATTAATGAAAGGTTGAATTCAAAGGTAATCTAAAACTAGATACCTATACAAAGATGGTAAATTAAGCAAAAAAAAAAAAAAAAAGATGACAAGGATCTTGTTATACAAGTCAAAGATCCCTAGCCAGATGTTGACTACTTGAATAAAGTGGAAAGTTGAGATAATCATCCAAGTAATTCAGGATTGATGTTCAAATTAAACCAGGTATAAGTGAAGATTTTTTTCACCTCAATTGCCAATACAATGGCCTCAATTTTCCTATTTTCTTTGTTAAAGGAAATCTGTATTCATATGACTCCTGAGTCTATTGAAAGGATAAAACTAAATTTGTAATACCTGAAGGCATGTACAGGAGGAAATAGGAGGGAAATCTTTTTATTTTTTTAATTTCCCCTTAGTTTTTATTTATTTTTTTTGGCTGTGCCATGCGGCATGTGGGATCTTAGTTTCCGGACCAGGGATCGAATCCCCGCCCCCTGCATTGTAAGTGTGGAGTCTTAACCACTGGACTGCCAGGGAAGTCCGGAAATCATTTTTTTAAATAAAAAAATTTTGCATGAAATACGCAATCCAAAGGATACAGTGAATGTTACATAACTGGAATTACAGGTAATCATGTGTCTGTTAATTAAGCTTCAACTCTTTTGTATTTGGTTTAAGAATAGCATTACCAAAAAGTTACAAATAATTTGGGACAGGTGATTTAAATTTGAAACAGCAAACGGCAATACTGCTAACAAATGAAATTTTAGAAAGAGGGAAAGAATAACATAAAATTATTTGCCACAACTAAAAATAAAAGGAAGAATTATAGAACATGTGATGGTATTGTTCAGAAAACTAAGATCAAAGTGTAATAGAGGAAAGGGTAAACTAAATACACAAATCATTTAGAATACTGAAATTCCTTTAAATAAATTTATGTAACATTTTTAGTTCAGAAAGAACTTTCACGTGCATTATCTGATCTGATTCCCACCACTGAGAAGTCATATTGCCTATTTTACATGAAACTGAAATTCATAGTGGCTTGTCCAATCACAGAGCTACTGAATAAGAGATTTGGAGCTTAATCCTAAAGCTTTTGATTTCAAGTATAGTGTTTTCTCCACAGTACCACCCTTAATCCTCCAGAAACAGAGTTGAACATATTTCTATGGAAAAAAAATAAAACTTGACCAATCAGACATAATTTTATCACTGAATTTTAGAATCTAGGGTTATATGTTGAAACTCTTATTTTTACATGTGTTTATTACTATAAAAATGATATTTATAACATATAAATTAAAATGGCCCTACCTTTAAAAGCTGATAGAGATTAAAAGTTCTTTCATTCATTAATCAAATATTTATCTTACTATGCTCTAGACACTGGGAACACAACACTGAACAAGATAAATATTCTACCCTCTTAGGGATTTCTTTTGTCTGAAAGTAAAGATAATTAAATAGAAAATTTAAACAAAGTAAAAGATTAAAATAGAGTGGGGTCATGCTATGATGAGGTACCAGGGGTCATGAGAACAGAGAAGTAAATTGATGCCATACAGCCCATGCTATGTTTGGCCTTACACTGAAGGAGGAATAAAAAGCCATGGAAGATTTTTTAATAAAGATGAGCATGACCATTTTTTAAAGTTTTAGAAAGATCACCCTAACTGTGGTGTGATATATATTAACTGAAACAAACAAAAATGATTAGAGTTTTTCCCTCTCTCATGCCATTTCAAATGAATATATGCAACATTGAACAGTTTTTGATCATTATTTACAACATAAGACATTATGACTAGCAAATAAAAATATTTTATTAGGAAGTACTTATATGTGCTTAATTCTTATTATTGACATTACTGTTCTTGTTATTTTGTAAATTAAGATATTCATATGAAAATAATAAAATGATGAATGCCAACAGAAAAGCTATCCTCGTACCAGGTCTTTAAAAAGAAGCTTTTTTAATATTAAAATATACAGTTCAAGGTGATACAACAAAGGAGTCATTTTATTACCAGTAAAATTAGCTGGCATTTTTTGAGCAATGCTAAGCATTCTGCAGAGATCACCTTATATAATTTTCACAAGAACCCCAAGAAATACTACTATACACATTTTGCAAATGAGGAAACAAACTGAGAGAAATGAAATAACTTGCCCAAGGCTACACAACCAGTGTTAGAACCAGGGTATAAACCATGGTCTACCTGGCACCAAAGCCCATACTTTTAAGTATTATGCCATATTGCAACATAACTTATTGGGAAAGGATCAGTGTTTCTTTTTTCTTTAATTGTCCTTAGCAATTATACTATACTTCCAGCCCGCCCCCTCCCCAAAAATTTTTTTAAGTATACTTCAACAAACACCTGTTGATAAGGCTATTTCCCCTATTGACACAAAAATATATTAATATGAAATGGTGAATCTATATTACTACCTTTCAGATAAGTCATGCTTTCAGAATTTCTACAGAATTCTTGAAGAGAACAATAGGAAAGTACAAGGTTAAATAGTAATAAATAGAAAGAAAGAAGATAGTAAATTGCATCTTCAGCTGAATACTGAAATATGCCTTATTCCAGTTGTAACAAACTAGAAAAAGAAAATGAAAAAATAGGTAAAACTTGGAATTTAAATTGTGGGGAAAATGTATGGCCAGACTTAAAGCAGATCTAAAGACTGCAATCATTTTGTAAATATTGGATGGTTTACAGATTACTTTAGCAACATTGAAAGAGAAGAAATACTCATAAGAAACATTATTCTATTCTAAAAGAAAAGCACAGTGTGGCATTTCCTTTCTGTAACCAGATGTGTACTTGCCACATCTGGGTAGGCTAACTCCAGAAGCTGACCAGGAAGCTGGACCCAGACAACTGATGGAAGGAGACAACTTTCCTCTTCCTCGGACCAAAAAAAAAAAAAAAGAAAGAAAGAAAGAAAGAAAGAAAGAAAGAAAGTATTCTGATAAGCATTTGTATAGCACTTTCCTATTCCCAAAATAATTTCCACATGGGCTAGATATTTTTCTTTGTATCAATAATCCTAAGAGTTGAGCATTATTAGTGCAGTCACGTCTTAAGATGAGGAATTTGAAGCTCAGTCTGTTGATCTTCTTTAGATAACTTATCCAGCTAATGGTAAAGACAGGATTCTGTCCCGGGACTCTCCTCCACTGCACCATGATGCCATTCATTTGTTCAAAGAATACCTTACTCATACAGTAGAAAGAGCATTGGATGAGCTTCCTGTCCTAATTCTATCACTAACTTTATAAAAGTGAAGTTAATATATATTATCTTATTTGATGGGGAAAAGAAATAACATATATGGAGGGAGTATTTCTAAACCCCTTTTAGAAAAGGAAACTGAGGTTCAGAAAGATGATATGATTTTCACAAGGTCACCTGGTGGCATTATCATAAGAAGGCATGTAAAGAAGTACCTGTAGGAGGCTGGCACTTTGAGATGTTAATTTCTTCTCTCCCTAAATGTTCCCATTTCCTTTCTTCTCATTCAAGCTGGTAACTGGTTTTGTACTTTATTGCCTCAGGGGAGGTATGTACCAGGACACAAAACCAACGGGATTTTAAAGTTATGCCAGTGTTGCTTTCCAAAAGCCTAAACCCTCCAAATAAATGTTTGTTTCAGAGATGAAAGAGAGATTCTCAGGTACATGCGGAGAGGGGGACATCTCCTAGCCCCTCCCCAGTCTAGAAAGAGATTTTCTCAGTTGAAAAATAAGAGAAAATTTAAACAAAGTAAAAGATTTTGGATCCCAAGGCAGCAGGTATCTAGGCTCTGTTTCCTGGCAGCATTGCCTGAAAGGCCGAAAGACCCCAGAGAGGAAAAGCATCATTATGCAGCTAGGCAAACAGAAACAGAAATTCTGGGGGAAAAAAACATTTAAATGCATGTCTTAGAAGTAGCAATTGTTGCCAGACCAGAAAGAACCATCTAGACACAACAACTCATGCCTCAGAGGTAAACTGTTGTATATAGATGATCAATGACCAGAGTATACCCCCATTCCACATGGAACCCTACCATAACCCCACGGAAGTAGGAAAAAACTCAAAAAGGATTGGAGTGATTCTGCCCACAGGTTAGTAATTAAGAGTCAAAAATAAAGTTGAACTATAGAAAATAAATGGATATTTCTTACACACCTGAGTCCAGCTCAGTGATTATCAGATCTTGTCCCTTCTCCTAGAAGCCAGGTCTTCTGACTACTGGTCTAGGTTTTTCCCACAATATCACTGCTATTGAGGATTATAGGGACATGATGCAAAGAAATGAACATGACACGATGTTAATCCCAACATACACAGTGAAATTGCCTGTGTCCATATCTGTCTCCCTAATAAAATTTAAGCATCATAAAGGCAGACACCGAATATCATTTGCCACTGTAAAACATGCACCTAGCACAGTGCCTGGTACATAGCAGGCACTCAATAAATCTGTTGAATGGATAAATGATGGAATAAATAAATAGAAGGAAAGCTATTTCCTTAAATACATACCCAAATTTACCTTTTAAAATAATTTATAGTTTATTACCTATAAGGTATTTTAAATAGTACAGAACCTAACAGGTTTATTTGAAGTCTCACCACACTTTCAATGATAAAGATGTCACAACTCTCCAAAATGACAGGCCCCCTACAGAAGCCTCAGAGTCTTACTCTAACAGAATTAGGGCCCTAATGGCTGGCAAGATGTGTCATCAGCAGCAATGGGATACATAATCTTACTCATAATCTTTGAAAGATTTAACTTAATTCATTTTCACTGGATTTTCTACTTTATATCATTTCCTCTTGATTTTAAATCCTAAAACAAATGAGGTCAGGAGAATTGTTTCATAATAGAGGCGATTTGGCCATAATTCTTGAAATAGCTTTGAAAAACTCACTAAAAACTGAACCTATGCAGAAAGCTTACTACTTGGAATTTGGAATGACTGACTGGACAGAAGAGACTGGGTAAAACTCATGATCCTTTGCTGACAAAGCAACCTACATTGAGGATACAGAGCCCTCGTGCCTTGACTGCTACAAACTCCTAAGCAGGAATTATAGCTGGGGTACAAGTGCTCTTGCTCCAGTTAAAAATAAAAAATAAAAAGATTTTATACATCTCAGCATTATACTCAAAAATATTCTATCATCACTGACATGGTTACACAATATTAAGAAATAAAAGCGTATAATGAGAGTATATAATTAAGAAAGAAGAGCATTCTTATAGTTTACTGAATGTATTGTTATAAAAGAGTGACAGATTAATTGATTGATTGGCAAAGGCATAAATGAATTGAATGTCTTAATTTGATGTTTTAAAAATCCAATATTTTGTGTACAACCTCTCTCTGACTAGACTCTTCCACCCAAAGATGTAACTAATCATAGGCCTAAAGGAGAGATCAAATATTCTATCATGAATGGAGCACTTGGGCAGTTTCCCAAAAACCTAACAGTTCAAATATTTTATGGTGTCAATTCATTAGCATATCATTTGCAACATTCCCAATACATAAAAACTGTAAAATAAATTCAATTAACAGATAATTTTAACACTATGCCTATTGTTTGCTTCATAACATCCTCCTAATCAGTAGTTGAATACAGCGTATTCTTCTATTTCTCTCTTCAGAATGTTCTCTCTTTATGCCTCCTGATTGATGAGTATTTTCCAACATCAAGGATCTGTGGCTTGATGCATAGAACAAACATATGGACACCAAGGGGGGAAGTGGCGGTGGGTCCTGCTGTATCTAAAAATAAATAAAATTAAATTAAAAATAAAAAAAAAAGAATCTGTGGCGTCATGATTTTTAACAATTCTCTCAGCCAAGGTCAAGATGTCCCTTTTGAGGGATTTTAAATCTAAAAAAATCTTTAGTAAGTTATCTTACTTTGACTTACAGAAATTACAAAAGTTTGAAACCTGCCTTTTCCCATCCGTCTCTGGGGCTTAACTCTTCTGAGTTCTACTGGCTCAGAAAAAGAAAAAGCATAAAGTTTTTTGAAATTGAAAAAGCATCTGAATGTAATCCTGGTACGGCAAACACAAACGTTCAAACAAAAACTTGGTGAAGTACGTTCAGAAGGGATAAAATAGCTACTCAGGTGTAATCAATAAATTTAGGTACATATTTTCCCCTTTAGAGAACCTGAAAAAAAATTTAGTAATTGAAGAAAAGCTAGAGATAGAGAGTATGCTCTGATGCTTAGATAATGAAAGGCAAATATAAACTAGTGAGATCCTACAAAAAAGAAGTTAAGCCACGAAGTGCAGGAAATAGATAATGAAAGAAATTTTTAAATGAGGAAAAATTAAACATAAGAGTTATAAGTTCCCTTCCAGAGAGTGGGGAAAAAAGAAAAACAGAAATGACACTTTTATGAAGTATACAGTCAACCAAAAGGAAAGAGTGTAAACCCAGGAAACAACAATCTCAATTTCACAAATGTCCATAAGATACATGGCAATATCATGTCTTGGGATTCTAATCACACAACATTCTTCAACTTCCTTTAAAAAGAACAATGTCAAAACATGTGAATTATGAAAATAATAGTGTTTAAGTTTCATTACATGGTACACATACTCTATTATATGGCTAAAAACTGTTTCAACAGAAGAATTCAAAGGAAATAAAGTGTCATGTAAATTAATAACATCAGGTAGACTTCTATACCAATTTAAAAGAAGAGCAGAATAGGACAATTTTTTAAAAACACAAATGAAATAAGCATCAACCTCAAAGTATTAAAAGCATTGATTTTTTCACATATTTAATGACAATAAAGAGAACAAAAAACTGCTCAAAAAAGAAACTGCAATGTACTAAAAAATTCTGTTGAAGTACATTTTATCACTAAAACAGCAACTTTCTGCAAAAACCACAGGGGAGAACACAACTACCGTTAACTTTAATTTCTTGCATTAATCCAACATGAAATCAGATCAATTCACAAGTCTGTTGAAATAGCCCCTTACTATACATCATGACCTTGCATCATACCAGAGAATGCTGATACAACTTATCTTGGATTGGCCCTGAATTTTCAGAATTTAAAACAGGTCAAAGATATCATAAATGCTCAGTTGGGAGCAAATCAAGTTACAACTGCAGAAAAGAGAATCCTGAATGAAAAGCGACTGTTGGGAGAAAAATATCTCTGAAGAAGAAATGATGAGTGTTCTGTTGATAAAACTGAGATCTATAAAAATGTGAAGAGAGTGAGGTAGAAGAGGTAGGAAGTAATGTCATAAAGCAAAATAGCACTGAATATAGCAGTTCTGGCTTACCTAAGAACAATCAAGAATAGCACCTAAAAATGTACTTAGGGACTTTCCCGGTGGTCCAGTGGTTACAACTCTGTGCTTCCACTGCAGCGGGCCCGGGTTCCATCTCTATTCAGGGAACTAAGATTCTGCATGCCGTGAGGTGCAAGCAAAAAAAAAAAAATGTACTTAGATGTCACACCCATTCCCACTTCCTACTATGCTTGCATGTTACCAATCAGAGAAACTACTCTCTACTTTTACAGTAACATACAAAATATATAACAAGTGAGAAATATGTCTTATGAAAATTTCTTATTGTAATAAGAATATATTCAACAATGAATAAACACTTGGCTCTATGAGGATAGTTATTGTTTAAAATTACATAAAGCCTAGCTTCCATCCTATCTACCACATGCAACAATGAAGAAAGAAAAAAGAGGAACTTCCCTGTTAGCACAGTGGTTAAGAATCCGCCTGCCAATGCAGGGGACACAGGTTCAAGCCCTGGTCCGGGAAGATACCACATGCCGTGGAGCAACTAAGCCCATGCACCACAACTACTGAGCCTGCGCTCTAGAGCCCGTGAGCAACAACTACTGAGCTCACGAGCCACAACTAAGGAAGCCTGCGAGCCTAGAGGCCACGCTCCGCAACAAGAGAAGCCACCACAATGAGAAGCCAGTGCACCGCAACGAAGAGTAGCCCCCGTTCGCCGCAACTAGAAAAAGCCCACGTGCAGCAGCGAAGACCCAACGCAGCCAAAAATAAATAAATAAATTTTAAACAAATACAAAAGAGGGCTTCCCTGGTGGCGCAGTGGTTGAGAGTCCGCCTGCCGATGCAGGGGACGCGGGTTCATGCCCCGGTCCGGGAAGATGCCACATGCCACGGAGCGGCTGGGCCCATGAGCCATGGCCGCTGAGCCTGCATGTCAGGAGCCTGTGCTCCGCAACGGGAGAGGCCACAACAGTGAGAGGCCCGCGTACCGCCAAAAAACAAACAAACAAAGAAGCAGCACAAATATTAAAAAGAAAGAAAAAGATTCAAGATGATAGAGGACTGTGCTCTCTGCAGAATAAATCTAGGTTATACGTCAAAGTATTTGTTTTACTTATAGAAACAGTACAGATAGTAAGCTTAGCTAATTAAAAATATAACGTACATGTCATAACTTGTTTGGTTAGTTGTCTATAATATTTTTAAATATATATCTTAATACTAACAGTTTTAAGAGATTTTTTAAAACATAAGCTGTTTCTCTAGATTAGTTCATGAAGTAAATTACGTAATGCATATACTTTAGTAATATCCAAATATGTACTTGTTAATTAGAACTTTGTACTTTGCTAATTAGAACTGGTTGATTCCTTAAAAAATTTGACCCACTACAATCAACCCATTGGTAAAGAATAAGAGAAGAGGAAGGAGGGAGGGAGGAAAAAAGAGGAGGGAAGGAAGCAGGGAAGGAAATAAATTATTTCTCATAAAGTATGGTTTTCAATAATGTATCGGCAATTTTTGTAACTTCCTTTAAAGGTAGGAACTTTGTTAAAAAACTCAGTCTGTTGGGTTTAGAAATCTTAAGTTCACCCTGCTTAGTTGTTATATCTAGAATATCAATGCCTTTCCTCCTCCTCCTTCCCAGATACCTTTTCATCCCTCTCTTTCTCTCTCCCTTTCCTCTCTCCCTTCCCTCTCTTCCTCTTGTCTCCGTCTCTCTCTCTCTCTCACACACACACACATACACACACACACACACAATGTGTTTAATTCAATTACTAGTTTAAAATAAGTCCAAAAGGGACACTAACTAGAGCACAATAAATGGTAGAAAGAATAAAAATACACCCCAAGCTAAATAAGTCAAAGAGACGTATCCTTTACTGGCTACATTCCCCCAAATCATTCTTGTTCCAAATAAACCAATTGTGTCAGGTCTGGACAGGTGTAGCTCCAAAATCTCAAGGAGAGTTTACTTCTCTCAGTGATATTATGGAGGAGGGCAGGAGAAGGAAACAAGCCCAGTCTTAAATTACAGCATACAAAGGGGCATTTCTAGGTGTTTTCAGAGGTTTTGCATATCATTGTCCTTCTCTACGGACAGCAGCTGGATAAAGAATCTCACTGATTATAAGTTTCCTCAATACACCTTCCAAATCCACAGGTAGGATTAAACATCATGCAGAGCTACGTTGCACCTTAACCTTCACACTAAGCTTTAGTTTCAGACTGTAGCAACTCACATAAATGGTCAACATTTGGATCTATACTAGTCCACCACAGTAGAGTTCAAAGGTATTGATACACATTTTAGTTTAAAACTCTTTAAAAAACTCCTTTATAGTTGATCTGGTCTTCTATAAAATGTCAAAAAACAAAAAACACCAGCTTCTCTAGGAGCCTTAGGTGAACAAGGCTCACCTGGGGTAGCTCTAGGCTAAAGTGAATCCCAAGGTGTGACCTATAATAAACTATACTTCAGGAACCTTCCAGATCTTGATCAGTGGGGCTGGGGAGTGAGGTGTTTACCTCATTTGCAGAATTTGCCAATCATGTTACTGGATAATGTATACATCTGGAAAAGCACAACAGTTACCAAAGTGGTGCTTTATCACAAAAGTGAAGTTTCCACTAGAGTAAACCCAAACATGAAAGCTATTTTAAATAAAAGATAAATAATAAATCTATAATTGCATTCACTACAAACAATTTTATCTTTTACAACTATGTAATTTGCTTGATAAATATTAAATCCATGAGGAAGAGCTGCACTGTACAGGTTTCTTTTTTAAAGACTGTGTAAAAGTAACCTTTAACAAGCTAAGAAAGCAAGCTACAGAAAATCCCAAATCTGTGGTATCAAATTTACGCTGATTACAAATGGTGATTTATACCACCTGATTTAGGAAACCATAAATGTCTATAATTAAATACAACAGTCCTACTTGGTTTTCATTTAGTAAAATAATATTACTGAATGATGTACCACAGAAAAGGCATCATTACAATAACTACATCCCAAGCAAAATTCTACTCTCAAATGGACTACAATTTAAACTGCAAATAGCAGAACCAACAAAAAGGAGAAACATATACAGAAAGCCTCATAGCCCACCTTTCTTCTTGACTGGCATTCTTGGGCCTTTCCACTGACACAGGATTCAAGATCTCTTTTCAGGTCTCAACTTGATCCACCTGGATGGAGGCCAAGAGCCAGGTAACTGTTGCAAACCACTTCACTGTTTGAAATCCAGGCTGTCTTCTCTTTCAAAGAAAGAAAAAATGATGTATTTTTTCCACTAACTTTGACAGTGCCCACGGAGTTTAAAGAAAAATAGCTTTTGAGTTTTTCAATGTTTATAAAACATTTATTCTGTTTAAAAAGAAAATTATTGTAAGCATAGAAAACATTATTAAAACTCCTCTTCAGGCAGCAACATTTTTGGAGTTCGATGACTAACTCAATTAAGGCACAAACCAAATTTACACAGTTGTCTCATTACTCAATACATGATCAAATTCAAAGATGAACTGGTTGATGATAAAAATCCTCAATTCTTTAGAGAAAAATTTAAAACCCTCACCCCCCAAAAATACTTTTAAAAACCTCTTTGACTCTAGTATCTAAAAAGGTGGGTGAGTTTGGACAGTTTTCTGGGGCAGAACACAGACTGAAAGGCCCCTTTCTATTCACTGGACCAGAAGTTCCGGATCTCACCCCCTCAGTAAGACAGGATCCAGCTTGCTGTCACTTTCATTTTTTTTCTTCTGTGCTCTCCAAGCCCCTCAGGCTCGATCCTTAATGCCCCCTCTGATTCTGATCCTCCCACGTATTAACCGAGAGGATTGAAAAGAAGGAAAGCAATCCCCTGGCATGGAGACATTAAAGTGACAGTGCTACTCAATGGGCACTTGATGCAGGATGAGTTGGCGAAGATTTCTTCACACTGGAGTCATTCACATCATGCCGTCTCTTCGCATCCAAGCAGCTCCCTATCCGTCGAGGAAAAACACTGAGACTCTTCGAGACAAGTCAAACCTTCCCCCAAAGGTGTTTTCTGAGACGCTGTAGTAGTATTAGGCATGTGAGCATAAGCTGTGCAAACAGTTCGCGGTTTCCTAAATGAGAGAGTTCGGCCGCTTGGCTTCCACATCCACCCTTTTTCCCTCAGTCTCTCTCCAAACTACCCACCTTCCTTTTGCAGAAAAAAACAAATCTCTCTGCTACCGCCGGCCACCCCTGCCCACACCCCGTTCTTATATAGAAGAGCACAGAAATGTCCTGCACCCTCCACGCGATGAAGTGTTTCCTCAGGCAGGAGAAACAGCAGCACTAGAAATTATATAACTCTCGATTTTGGCTTCTCTAAGACATGGAGACTGGAGGGTCGGGGGGTGCTGGTCTGGGATATACTGCTGGGCACTGAACGCGCACAAAAGGACGCCAGGCGTCCTCGTAGGGCCCCCAACCCGAAACACCGGCTGGTAAGGGGGGGTCTTCTCGGGGAGGGGGGGGCAAAATTCTCTCCGGTCTCTTTCCAAGCGAGGAGAAAGGATAGAATATGAGGGGACTAAAGACTGAGAAGGGGAGTCTGACGGCTGTGAGGGGAGGAGGCTAGTCGGGGCTGCTCTGGCAGCCGGTTGGGGGCTCTAGGGAGGAGGTGCCCGAGAAGCCGGAGCCTTAACACACGGGCCATGCCAGAGGGGCAAGCACCCTGAAGGAATGAAAGGGGCTGGGCAGCTCGGCCCCAGCTAACGGAGGTGCCCTGAAGAGAGGAAAACGCGCAGCGACATCCCTGCGCTCGGAACGCCCCACGTTCCCCTCAGGAGGCGAGAAGAGGGAGCTAGGGTAACAAATTAAAGAGAAGAGGATACGGGCCTGGCAGGGGGCGGGCCCATGGGAGTCTGGACCTCCTGGAAGCCAATGAGCGGCTCCCGTTTCTGGAAGCCGGGCCCAATCACAGCCAGGATGGAGGGCGCGGCTTTTGACTGGGTCGGGGCGGGCCAGGGATGAGGGCTAGAGGCGTGAGCCCGCACCACTTCCCGCCCCGGGAGTTCTGGGTCCCCGCCCACCAGTAGTCACGTGAGTTTCCAAAATGGCGGCGCTCGGGCGTGAGTCTGGGGCCGACCGGAGGGCTGCAGGTGTGGTGCCGGTGGGAGTTGGGGAAGCGTCCAAGGTAGGCGGAAACCCAGGGTGGTATGGGTGGTGATTTCTGCAGCCTCAAGTGCTGCCGCACTTTTCTGAAATGATGCGCGTAAAAGGGATTTCAAGTCTAAAGAGAACAGCTCCCAAGTCCATGCAGGGCGCAATTAAATCCCTGGTTGCTATGAAAAGAGGTGGAGAGAAAGTAGGAGACCTAAAGGTTAGTCCTGATTGATGTAGCCTGTTTTCTCTTGACTCGGGGCGTTTGCATTTTAAATTTCCTGCCATTTTGTCCTGACCTCTGCCTGGGTTATGGGTTCTGAGGAGATGACTACATTTTGCTTATCCGGGGGGCTTTCAAATACCAGGTGAATGTCTGAGCAAATGATGAGTGAATGTTGAATAAAATTCTGAAGGTCAAGTGAAATAATACACATAAAAGCACTACAAAACCATAAAATATTACTGGTATAATCGTGGTGACCAGCTGAGTGGCCTTGAACTAGTTACTATTTAGATAAAATGTTAGCTATAGAGAAATTTTTACATTTCAGTAATTGTAAAAATTCTATCAGGAGGTTATCAGTATATTTCTCTGCTTTAATAACTGCCTTACAAAAACTATGCACTCAATAAATATTTGCTGTCCTGTTTCAGTATTTTAGGATCATAATCCTGGATATCTGTGTTTCCTATATATTGAGGTGTAGACGAGGTAGGAGGTTGGTACAAGGGATTGCCTGAAAGTTTTCTTTATGAGGAATAAGGGACTTCAGTGAATTGGATGACAGCACAACGAAAGGTTTTCCCAAGTTTCTGGTTAATTGTCATGTTACTGACATCTGCCTTCATGTACACTAGAGGGATTAGATATAGAATCTCCCTTAGATATTGCTATCTTGTCTCTTCCATTTGCCATTTAGATGTCAGAGAGAGGCAAAAGATTAAATCTAGTCTTTGAAAAATTGTAATTTATAAAATATTTTACTTTTTTTTCTGTCCTCAGATATTTTAAAGAAAAAGAACTGGCTTGAGTACAGTTCTTCAGTGATGCAGGGAAAGAAACTAGTCCATTATTACCCATTGTTTAATACCATATGAAGATTCAAAAGAGCCTATACCTTCAGGATGTTGATACCATGGATGAATTGGCCTTTCATTAGTTAGGGTTAGGGTTGGAACATATCACTTATTCAGGAAATGAATATTACAGTGATGTTCAACATGTGTCCATTGACTACCAGCATCAGAATCACTTGGTGTTATTAAAATGCAGATTTCTAGATTTTACTCCTGTTGAATCCAGATATCTCAATAGAGAGCTCAAGAGACTGCATTTCAGATAAACTCGTGATTCCTGTGCACATGAAAAGTTGAGAATCTTACTAAGTCTCTTTTATGTCTTTTATGCTTAACCCTCTCCGATTCTCTTGCTCAGGACTCCTAAAATTTGAGACTTATTAGTCTATGCCCTTGACTATAAATGTTGTTAAGATGGAGAATCATATAAATTGTGAAAGGCATAGATTTAATCTATTCATTGGCTAATCTGGAATCCCATAATGCCAGTATGGTAAAAGATGTAACAAATATTAAGACGTTTCACAGAAATATGAGAGTCTTACCCAGAGCAAAATATTCAGAAGGGATCCTTTCTGAGGGTCCAGTTTTGTTTTGTTTTTCTCAACTACTGGTTTCTGTTAAGATGCTACTGGCCAAACCTCACGGTCCCTTGACATTTGCAACTGTCTATTCATACATCACACTTGGGACACAGGAACTTTCCAATCCTGGAGCCCAGTGCCATAGGTCCAGGCTCCCTGATATACTGCATAGCAATTTCCAGCAAAGGCCCTACTTCTGCCTCAGTAGGGATCTGGATATATATACCTTATATAATCCAAGGTAACCATGATCCACTGCCTCTTCCTAGGCTGGAATGTGTCCCTCTTTCTGATGTTGTCTCTCGATATTCTCCAAGGCAATCCTTGTTCTCTCCTACCTCTCCAGGAAAGTCAACATAATCTCCAAAAGCTCAGGCTTTCTTGAGACAGAGGATAAAGATAGTGGTCAACAAGTAGCTACCGTTTACTTTCAGCTCTGAAAAAGCTAGAGCATGGAGAACTACAAAGGGCCTGGCTACCTTCAGGGAAAACTGTAAAGAAAACAAAAAATATCTCAATAAATGATCCTTCTACAACAAGTCCTCAGGCAAGTCAGCCTCTCTGAACCTTGTTCGTCTCATCCATAAAGGTAGAGATGACCATTATCCTACCAATTTCTCAAAGTTGTTATGTAAATCAAAAAGCCATCATCTAACAGATAATAAGAGCTCACTAAATAGTGACTAAATCATTAACAAAGTATGTGAAAGCAGATGACAGTACCTGACACTTTTACTAGAGTCTAAATGTTTTTTAATCTGAATCTGTAGAATTTATAAGATTTAATATTAACATCATTAGCTATTATGGTTCTGGATTTTTGTGTTTTCCAGGACATCAAGATGCCAACATACATATACGGTCAGTCCAGTCCTTCTCTAGGAGACGCAAAACTCAGAAAACCAATGGTCATCGAAATCATAGAAAAAAAATTTGAATATCTTAGAAAAGAAAAGTAAGAAACTCACCTAGACTGAAAGTCAGTAACTTTATTTGCAGATCTTCTGTATTGCCATTGTTTCTAGGTATCTAATATCCTGTTAACTTTATTGAGTTGGTTATAAAGAAAGCTTATTTTAAAAAAAGAACTGGAGGGAACATGAGCAGATGAAAATAGTGGTTTGTTGGAATACTGAGACTGGATAATTTCTTTTCTCTCTTGAAATTGTGTGTTTCTAAAATTGTTGAAATGTTATTTGTGCAATAAACATATTTTAATTAAAAGTAATTAGAAGAACACCATTTTGAGGGCTACTTATATTAATTATCAATTGTAATTAATTTCAGTTTAGAATTTATTACCTCAACCACAGTGCTGAGCTCAGCAAAAGGGAATACAGATTCCATGATGTACATATAGTCTCACATTACTGTTCTGACTTTTAGGTTAATAGAACTCAAGAATGAAATCAAAGGATGTTGATCTTAAACATTTCTGGATTTAGGTATCAGTCAGAAAAACTAGATCTTTCAAATTTCTTTGGATGAAGTTTTGGAAATCCTAGACAAATTATTTTAAATATCTGGACTACTTAAGAAATAGTTATTTTCTAGAAGGCCTAACCAAGTGTAAAAAACTTTTTCAAATGACCTTAAGCAAATTAATTCTTTTAGTAGAAAGAACAGTATTCTTGGATTTAGATAGTTCATAAAATTTGGCTACATAAAATTTGGCTACATGAATATGAACATATTCATATTCATATTTATTTGTGGCCAAAACTTATTCTCTCTTTAAAAGAGCTCCATCTTAGAACCACTCTATTCTCAGAAAGATAATTATATCGTTCTCTCATTAGAATGCAAGTTCCATGAGGGGTGGAATTTTTTTTCTTTTTTCTTTTTTTTTTTCCACTGTTCACTGCCCCACCCTCAGCACAAAGAAAATACCTTTCTTTGTATAGTACTGAGCATAGTAAATGCTCAAGAAAAATTTGATGTTGAGTAAATATGTAATAACAAACACAGGAAAGGATATATCTATTAGAAGAATATTATGTTGAACTTAATTCTTCACTTTGTTTTTCCAATTAGGACTTTAAATATATATGGAACAGTGACCTTTGGAACAACAGCTGGTTTCTCTGGAATATTGGCAAACTTAATTTTCAGACATTGCTTCAAGGTTAAACATGATGCTTTGAAGACATATGCATCATTGACTACACTTCCATTTTTGTCTACCATAGTTTCTTGTGAGCTTCTTGTAAGACATGCTTTGTATTCAGGTAAATTTAAATTCATTAACATATAATGTGTTTATATCTAAGTAGAATTACTCACTAACATATACTGTTGCTACTGCTGATAATAGTCCCTTACATTTGTGTATTTCTTTACCACTAACAAAGTACCTTCACATATATTGTCCTGTTTCATCCCCACAACAATCCTAATCAGCCAGGGCAAGTAGTATTGTGTCTTTTCTTTACAGGTAAGAAACTAAGCTGAGACATGTTCAAGTACACTAAGAAGCAGCATGATATACTGGGAAAAAAGGAGGATTTGGTATACTACATATTTCACTTAAGTTTTGTGACACTGGGCAAGTCATTTAATCTCTGAGACTCAGTTGTCTTATCTATGAATTAGGACAAATAGTACTTACCTCACAGGATTGTTTTTAAGAATTAAGATACTGTATGTTGAATGTCTAACATAGTATCTGGCATATTATGGGCTTCTAATGTTATTTCCTACCTCCTCCCCTTACCTTAAGTTTCACAACTAGTAATTGATGGAACCTCTGACCCCTGTTCATCAGGTCCCTGCTTAAATACCTTTTCCCCAGGGAAACCTCTGATTCCCTCAGGTTAAGTTTCTAGATACATTCTCTATTCATTTTACCTTCAAAGCATATGCACACTTAAGATTATTTGTTTAAATATTTGTCTAATGTATTTCTTTCTTAGTAAACGGACCTGAAGGTCAGAGATTGGATCTCTTCTGTGTAATACTGTATCCCTAGCACATGCCTGACACATAGACAATATAAATGTACTACCCTAGAATCCAGATATCTGGTCTGCTAGTTTAATATTCTTCACTATGAAATTACTTCTTTAACAGCCATATAAGTAAGAGGTAACTTATCTTTATGTGAAGTATAATAAAAGCAGTTTTTAAATGTGATACATTTAGTCTATTGTGCCATAGACTGAATTTCTAATATTCTTTCTACTATTTTGCTATGCATGAGGACAATGCAAATCACTACTGTATGAGGACCCAAGACTCTTAATAGTTCTTATCCTGAGTTTTAAAGGGAGATCAAATTTACTTTTGTTTTCCAGGTAATATAAGCCGGGAAAATTGTGTTCTGAGAAGTTCACTGATTGGCATAGTGTGTGGTGTTTTATATCCCATTGCTTTAGCTTTTTCTAAAAATGGACGTCTGGCAGTCAAGTAAGTCCATCTTTTTGTTCCGTTTCTTCCTTTCTTCCCTTTTTTTTTAAAAAAAATTATTTATTTAATTTATTTATTTTTGGCTGCTTGGGGGTTTTCTCTAGTTGAGGCAAGCAGGGGCTACTCTTGGTTGTGGTGTGTGCATGGGCTTCTCATTGTGGTGGCTTCTCTTGTTGCAGAGCACCGGCTCTAGGCACACAGGCTTCAGTAGTTGTGGCACGTGGGCTCAGCAGTTGTGGCTCGTGGGCTCCAGAGCGCATGCTCAGTAGTTGTGGTGCACAAGCCTGGTTGCTCCGCAACATGTGGGACCTTCCAGTACCAGGGCTTGAACCTGTGTCCCCTGCATTGGCAGGTGGATTCTTAACCACTGCGCCACCAGGGAATCCCCCCCTTTTTTTTTTAATGTTAATAAACTCTCCTTATTCTTTAGCTGCCAGTGACACATTTTCATCAAAATATCATAGTTTCATATTTCAAATAGCTAATTTTAACGTTTTTTGCTATCTACATGAAAGATCTAGAATAGAAATGATCAGTTTAGGAGACATCAACAAATTTTTTATAGAATTTACTTCCAGAGGAAGTAATTAATCCTTTTTTGTTTTTAGGTATCATACTGTTCCACTGCCACCAAAAGGAAGGGTTTTACTTTACTGGCTGCTGCTTTGTCAAACAGAGATAAAAGCAATGGTGATTCCTCTTATCCTTCAGACAGCCCTTGGAATATATCATGGTCTACAGCATTATGCAATATTTGAAAGTACACTTGAGAAAACTGTACATGAAGATTAACCAAAGAATGAATGGATACTAAATCAGTACAGTGGACTTTTTTATGATGAGGACTTAGGCACTGCTGAAAGAGTTAAAAGTAATTCTGGATAGACAATTAGTTTCTTTTCCTTTTGCCTGGTGTATAGTAGGTGCTCAGTAAATATTCAGTAATTAAATAAATGTAGGTTTCGTCTCTGTTTTGTCATTGTATGTGGAAACGGATTTGAGGCCTCAAGGTCTGATCTATACATTTATGTATGTATTCATTCACAAACATTTATTGAGCACCTGCTAGGTCTCAGACATTGTGTTACATATAGTAAGAAATCATCCTTATCCAGAAAGAACTCACAATTAGAAATGTGAACACATAGCATGAGAGGGTTTGAGAGATATACACATAATTCTTTGGGCACACTGAGGGTGTGGCTGTTAACTACTTGTGCAGAAGGGAAAGCTATGGGGGGAAAGTGACATTTGTCCTAGATTTTGAAGGGGAAGTTGAAAGTTCACAAGAAAGCAATATAGAAATAACGTAACAGCCCATTCCTCT
Source organism: Lipotes vexillifer (assembly GCF_000442215.2). NCBI lineage: Eukaryota > Metazoa > Chordata > Mammalia > Artiodactyla > Lipotidae > Lipotes > Lipotes vexillifer. Next base: position 87,529 of record NW_006774099.1, read on the forward strand.
ACTCTAAACTCGAATTCAGTACACTTACTAGCTCTTATCATTGACAAATTATCTTCACTGTGCTATTTAAAGAACATTTATTGAATGCCTATTTGCTATGCATTAATATAGGCACCAGGGGTACGAAAATTCAGTCACTGCCCTCAAGAAGCATAAAATCTAAAGAAAGAGATCACAGCATGCTTCTTTAAGTCTGCTAGAGCATTCTTGAGCTACATGTTTAGTTAGGGAAACAGGAGAGGAAATGAATGCTGTCTGATGAAAAGAATAAGACACAGAATGGAACCCCGTAACTCATTCTCCTTGTCTTAATCATATTCATCTTGAGATTTAAAGATTTGGTCATCTGAGGCCCCAAGCAACACAAAACAGAAATGGAAGTCTTAACGAGGTGCTTTACAGCATCATATATAACAAAATGAAATACATACACTCTTACTAATAAAAAATGGTTAGTAAGCTGTTCAGCTTTGTATTCTCAGAATAATTCATGATACTTGAAACTGAGGAAAGGGCAGGCAATTGGGGGAAGAGAGGAAACCAAGTCAAATAGATAACAAGATCAATGGTATTAATATTAACTCTTAAACAATTATTATTATACAATTATACAAGTACATGAATACCTTCCTATTGTGAGATATACAAATGATCCAGAAGTATATAGAGCGTGACTTGAAAGTCCCCCTTCACTCCCACTCCATCCTATTTCTACTCCATTCTCCAGAGGCAACCATCATCAAGTTAGTACATCTTTTTCCTTGTAGTATTCTTTTGTAACTTACATATTTTTTTAATAAATGGTATTATCCATACATATACTGGAAATTAATTTTCCCTTCAATATATGTCTTGGAGACCTTTCTGACTCACTACGTGTAGGTCTAACGTGTTCTTTTTGGTGACTGAAAAACATTCTTGGTGATTCTAGTATTCACATAGGTGATCCTTCCAATACCCTGGTCTCTATCCTACCACTTATTCCCATGGTCATACTGCAGACCTGTGCTGTCCAATATAGTAGTCATTAGCCATGTGTGGCTCCTGAGCATTTGAAATGTGAGTAGTCTAAATTGAGATATGTAGTAAGTATAAAATACACATTAAGTTTTAAAGATTTACTATGTGAAAAAGAATATAAAACATCTCGATATTTTGATTACATGTTGAAATGTTACTCTTTGATATATTGGATTAAATAAAATACATTAAAATTAATTTTACCTGCTTTTTAAAATCTGGCTACTATGAAATTTTAAGTTATATACACAGCACATATTTTTATTGGACTGTGTTGCCCTAGACCTTGTCATTATCAGTAAATTGAAATTCTTCACATTCTCAATTGTGAAATCCCGTATTCTGATCACTACCTCCTGTCCTTCCTGTTTATTCCTTCTCATACCGCAATCCAGCATTACTTCAGCTCTACCAGAATCTATAATCCATCAATCCCACTACCTTTTCACTGTCTCTCACCCCCCTCACATCCTTACCATCTCCAGCTTCAGTCACATCAGTCTTTTTAAAGTTTGCCAATATCAAGGAGAAAAAAACATAAAAATGAATCTAGCTAAGGTTGATTTTGAAATAAAGATATTTGCCTCTTGTTTTATGAATTTTCTGTTCATGTCTTTGGCACATTTGATTTGTAGATCAAATAAATTCTCTGTAAATTCTGGGTATTTTGTTTCTTCATATGGTGAGATAGTAATCTGAGAAATACAGCAAGGTTGATTTAGGTTCACCTCCCTTGCCACCTGAAAGCAGGAGAGATCTGTATCTTACTCCATGACTTCAATTTGCCTTTTTTACAATAGAAAAAGCAGGGAAGTCTATCAATGTTTTCCACTGGCTTTGGAAGCAGTACTTGTCAAAGTGGCTGTAAGAGGCCTGAAAGGAGAAATTAGGGAAAGCTTGATCTGGGCCTGATCCCAAAGGTGAAGCTAGGTGAACCACAGTGAAGAAAGGCAGCAAGTCACAAGAGGCAAGATAGTTCAGAGGTGTGAAGTACAGCCTGGAGCTCCACTATCAAAGTTCAAATCCTAGCCTTACTACTTACCAACGGGATAACTTTGAACAAGCTATTTCACCTCTCTGCACCTCACATTCCTCATCTGTAGACTGAGAAAGATTGTACTTACCTCATAGTGTTGTCAGCACTAAATGAGTTAATACATGTAAATCAAAACAGTGGCCAACTCACAGGGAGTCTGTATATGTTACTGCCATTACTGTTGTTCCTGTTGCTCTTACTGCATGCCAGCTAGCACAGTCCTTTCCCTAGCCTGTAGTTATCTGTTGAGCATTTTTCTAGGAAAGATTAGAAAGAAGCACAGCAAAGAAAATTCACAAGATATCTTTCACTTGAATAAATACATACTCATTTATTCAACTAATACTGATTCAAGATAAAGCATATGAAAGACACTGTATACCACACATTGGGCAATCTACCTAACCTTTCTGACCATGTTTCCTCTTAAAACATAGTAATAACTGCTTTGCAGTGAGGTTATAGAAATGGAACCATACCATACCTGGCCTATAGGAGGTGCTCAATAAATGTGTTTACATTGCCTGTTTTCCCCGATGTTCTCCCTGAGTTATATGTAATGACTAATATATGGTCCCAACTATGGTAACTTACCTTCTCTCTTGGCTTTTCCCCTGCATTTTCTCCAACTGCCTTAGCCATGTGATTATCCCCCTGCTTTTGTATTTACTGCATCATATTGCATTACTTGCTATGTATTGTATCATATTGATTTTCTTCCTGCCTTTGTACAATTATATTGTCTTGTGTAAACTATTCAGTATTTGAATTTCCAACTTTAAGCAATAATCTAATAATGAAGAAATGGTATTCTACAGATGTGGCTGATTTCATAGAACTTGTTCACTTACATTCCTAAGCCTCATTTAAAAAAAAAGATTTTCCAAAGATACATAACCCATATTCCCCTATCTTCATCATTTTATACCCACAAAGACAGTCACGCTAACATTAATAAAAAGAATAATTGAATCTTGGTATCCCTGAGTCCCACCAGCTTCACTAAAGTAATGACCCCCAAAAGCCTCCCCAAGATTAGACATAGCAGAAGAGTAGTAAACTTAAAGACACAATATCAACTTCAAAGTAAAACTGAAAAAAAAAACCTAACATAGTATTAGTGAGTAGCCTTATATACCTGTAATTTAAGTCAACTAAGGAAGGGATGAGCAGAAGATTTTTTTTGAAATACCAATGGCTGAAAATTTTCCAGATTTGATGAAATGTATAAAACAAAAGATTCACAGATTTCCAGTCCACGGTGGTAATACAAGAGACCCCTAAACTCATCTCCTCCCACAAACACCGAATCTACAGCTATACACAGAGCAATTCCTTCTGAAAGAAATCCAGAAACTAGCTGAGCAACTCCTACACATCAGGCAAACAAGGAAATATCCAGACCAAAATAGGTAGGAAAGGCTGAGAAACACTCTTGCCATAAGCCCCCCTGCCAGCTCAGCAACATACTCTCACGAGGAAACTTGAAAATCCCAGTTTCTCCCACGCTGTTGGCCACACACCTTCTAGGTGTCTGCTCCTCTAGTGACATGGGGCCGGGAGATGCTCTCCTCAGCTTTGCCTGGGTGGGCAAGTCAGGCTCTAGGGCCTGCAGAAATCCTCGTTTGAGGGTCTCACTCACATCCTCGGTCAGAGTGCTACAGCTGAGCAGAGCGGCTGCTTGGGACTACTGCTCAGGTGCTGCAGAAAGCCTTCTTGGAATCTGACATGTTATTACTTTCGGACCATTGGCCAGCTGCTCCTGACTTAGCCACATGAAGGCTCAGACTATCCCAGTCTCTGAACTGAAGAGAACCAACGCTATTAGCATATCTCTCACCACCATGAACGCAAGGTATTTCAATGAAGAGTATCAGGAGGACATCTACAAGTCCCAGACTGGCATGTACAAGTTCTGAGGAATGATGGAATAACCCAATGTATCTGGGTGACCTTTGCAGACAGCTGAGACAGAGCTACAACAGGGCAGTGGCTGACACACAACTCAAAGCACATCTTTTCCAGCCGTGTGGCTGACAGGGTCTTGGTGGTCTGGCCGGCTGTCACGACTGAGCCTCTGATGTGGGAGAGCCGAATTCAGGACACTGGACCACCAGAGACCTCCTGGCCCCATGTAATATCAATTGGCGAGAGCTCTCCCAGAGATCTCCGTCTCAATGCTAAGACCCAGCTCCACTCAACGACCACCAAGCTCCAGTGCTGGACACCCCATGCCAAACAACTAGCAAGACAGGAACACAACCCCACCCCTTAGCATAGAGGCTGCCTAAAATCATAATAAGTTCACAGACACTCCAAAACACACCACCAGATATGGTCCTGCCCACCAGAAAGACAAGATCCAGCCTCATCCACCAGAACACATGAACCAGTCCCCTCCACCAGGAAGCCTACAAAACCCACTGAACCAACCTTACCCACTGGGGGAAGACACCAAAAACAACGGGAACTACGAACCTGCAGCCTGGGAAAAAGAGACCCCAAACACATTAAGTTAAGCAAAATGAGAAGACAGAGAAATACACAGCAGATGAATACCAGAACAAAGAAATGAAGAAGAAATAGGTAGTCTACCTGAAAAAGATTTCAGAGTAATGATAGTAAAGATGATCCAAAATCTTGAAAATAGAATGGAGAAAATACAAGAAACGTTTAACAAGGACCTAGAAGAACCAAAGAGCAGACAAACAATGATGAACAACCCAATAAATGAAATTTAAAATTCTCTAAAAGGAATCAATATCAGAATAACTGAAGCAGAAGAACGGATAAGTGACCTGGAAGAAAAAATAATGGAAATAACTACCACAGAGCAGAATAAAGAAAAAAGAATTGAGGACAGTCTTAGAGACCTCTGGGACAACAGTAAACACACCACATTTGAATTATAGGGGTCCCAGAAGAAGAAGAGAAAAGGGACAGAGAAAATATTTGAAGAGATTATAGTTGAAAACTTCCCAAATATGGAAAAGAAAATACTCAAGTCCAGGAAGCACAGAGAGTCCCATACAGGATAGATCCAAGGAGAAACACGCCAAGACACATATTAATCAAACTATCAAAAATTAGTTACAAAGGAAAAATATTAAAAGCAGCAAGGGAAAAGCAACAAATAACATACAAGGGAATCCCCATAAGGTTAAGAGCTGATCTTTCAGCAGAAACTCTGCAAGCCAGAAGGGTGTGGCAGGACATATTTAAAGTGATAAAAGGGAAAAACCTACAACCAAGATTACTCTAACCAGCAAGGATCTTATTCAGATGGAACAGAGAAATTACAACATTTACAGACAAGTAAAAGCCAAGAGAATTCAGCACCACCAAACCAGCTTTACAACAAATGCTAAAGGAACTTCTCTAGGCAGGAAACACAAGAGAAAGAAAAGACCTACAATAACAAACCCAAAACAATTAAGAAAACGGTAATAGGAACATACATATCGATAATTACCTTAAATATAATGGATTAAGTGCTCCAACCAAAAGATATACACTGACTAAATCAATACAAAAACAAGACCCGTATATATGCTGTCTACAAGAGACCCACTTCAGACCTAGGGACACATACAGACTGAAAGTGGTGGGATGGAAAAAGACACTCCATGCAAATGGAAATCAAAAGAAAGCTGGAGTAGCAATTCTCATATCAGACAAAATAGACGTTAAAAGAAAGACTATTACAAGAGACAAAGAAGGACACTAACTAATGATCAAGGGATCAATCCAAGAAGAAGATATAACAGTTGTAAATATTTACGCACCCAACATCGGAGCACCAAAATACATAAGGCAAATGCTAACAACCAGAAAAGGGGAAATCAACAGTAACACAATAATAGTAGGGGACTTTAACACCCCACTTGCACCAATGGACAGATCATCCAAAATGAAAATAAATAAGGAAACACAAGCTTTAAATGACACATTAGACACGATAGACTAAATTTTTATTTATAAGACATTCCATCTAAAAACAACAAAATACACGTTCTTCTCAAGTGCTCATGGAACATTCTCCAGGATAGGTCATATCTTGGGTCACAAATCAAGCCTCGGTAAATTTAAGAAAATTGAAATCATATCAAGTATCTTTTCCAACCACAACTCTATGAGACTAGATATCAATTAAAGCAAAAAAGCTGTAGGGGGCTTCCCTGGTGGTGCAGTGGTTAAGAATCCGCCTGCCAATGCAAGGGACATAGGTTTGAGCCCTGGTCTGGGAGGATCCCACATGCCAAGGAGCAACCAAGCCCATGCAGAATAACTACTGAGCCTGCGCTCTAGAGCCCATAAGCCACAACTACTATAGCCTGCGTGCATAGAGCCTGTGCTCCGCAATTAGAGAAGCCACTTCAATGAGAAGCCTGAACACTGGCACAAAGAGTAGCCCCCACTCACCACAACTAGAGAAAGCCTGCGAGCAGCAACAAAGACTCTGTGCAGCCAAAAATAAATAAATAAACAAATTTTTTTTAAAAAAGCTGTAAAAAATACAAACACATGGAGGCTAAACAATACAGTACTAAATAACCAAGAGTTCACTGAAGAAATCAAAGATGAAATCAAAAAATACCTAAAAAAAAATAACAATGAAAACATGATGACCCAAAACATATGGGATACAGCAAAAGCAGTCTAAGAGGGAAGTTTATAGCAATAAATCTTACCTCAAGAAACAAGAAATATCTCAAATAAACAACCTAACCTTTCCCCTAAAGCAATTAGAGAAAGAAGAACAAAAAAACCCCAAAGTTAGCAGAAGGAAAGAAATCATAAAGATGAGATTAGAAATAAATGAAAAAGAAATGAAGGAAACGATAGCAAAGATCAATAAAACTAAAAGCTGGTTCTTTGAGAAGATAAACAAAATTGATAAACCATTAGCCAGACTCATCAAGAAAAAAAGGGAGAAGACTCAAATCATAGAATTAGAAATGAAAAAGGAGAAGTAACAGCTGACACTGCAGAAATACAAAGGATCATGAGGGATTACTACAAGCAACTCTATGCCAATAAAATGGACAACCTGGAAGAAATGGGCATATTTTTAGAAAAGCACAACCTTCCAAGACTGAAGCAGGAAGAAATAGAAAATATAAACAGACCAATCACAAGCACTGAAATTGAAACTGTGATTAAAAATCTTCCAACAAACAAAAGCCCAGAACCAGATGGCTTCACAGGCGAATTCTATCAAACATTTAGAGAAGAGCTAACACCTATCCTTCTCAAACTCTTCCAAAATATAGCAGAGGGAGGAACACTCCCAAACTCATTCTACAAGGCCACCATCACCCTGATACCAAAACCAGACAATGATGTCACAAAAAAGAAAACTACAGACCAATATCACTGATGAACATAGATGCAAAAATCCTCAACAAAATACCAGCAAACAGAATCCAACAACACATTAAAAGGATCATACGCCCTGATCATGTGGGGTTTATCCCAGGAATGCAAGGATTCTTCAATATATGCAAATCAATCAATGTGTTAAACCATATTAACAAACTGAAGGGAAAAACGATATGATCATCTCAAAAGATGCAGAAAATGTTTTCAACAAAATTTAACACTGCTTTATGATAAAAACCTTCCAGAAAGTAGGCATAGAGGGAACTTACCTCAACATAATGAAGGCCATATGTGACAAACCCACAGCCAACATCGTTCTCAATGGTGAAAAACTGATGAGAAACAAGACAAGATGAGAAACTAAGATGAGAAACAAGACAAGGCTGCCCACTCTCACCACTATTATTCAACATACTTTTGGAAGTTTTAGCCACAGCAATCAGAGAAGAAAAGGAAATAAAAGGAATCCAAATCGGAAAAGAAGTAAAACTGTCACTGTTTACAGATGGCATGATACTATACATAGAGAATCCTAAAGATGCTACCAGAAAACTACTAGAGCTAATCAATGAATTTGGCAAAGTAGCAGGATACAAAATTAATGACAGAAATCTCTTGCAGTCTTATACACTAACGATGAAAAATCTGAAAGAGAAATTAAGGAAACACTCCCGTTTACCACTGCAACAAAAAAAATAAAATACCTAGGAATAAACCTACCAAAGGAGACAAAAGACATGTATGCAGAAAACTATAAGACACTGATGAAAGAAATTAAAGATGATACAAACAGATGGAGAGATATACCATGTTCTTGGAATGGAATAATCAACAATGTGAAAATGACTATACTACCCAAAGCAATTTACAGATTCAATGCAATCCCTATCAAACTACCAATGGCATTTTTCACAGAACTAGAACCAAAACTTTCACAATTTGTATGGAAATACAAAAGACCCCAAATAGCCAAAGCAATCTTGAGAAAGCAAAACAGAGCTGGAGGAATCAGGCTCCCTGACTTCAGACTATACTACAAACCTACAGTAATCAAGACAGTATGTTACTGGCACAAAAACAGAAATATAGATCATTGGAACAGGATGGAAAGCCCAGAGATAAACCCACGCACATATGGTCACCTTATCTTTGATACAGGAAGCAAGGATATATAATGGAGAAAAGACAGCCTCTTCCATAAGTGGTGCTGGGAAAACTGGACAGCTACATGTAAAAGAATGAAATTAGAACACTTCCTAACACCATATACAAAAAAGCCCTCAAAATGGATTAAGACCTAAATGTAAGGCCAGACACTATAAAACTCTTCGAGGAAAACATAGGCAGAACACTCTTTGACATAAATCACAGCAAGCTCCTTTTTGACCCACCTCCTAGAGAAATGGAAATAAAAACAAAAATAAACAAATGGGACCTAATGAAACTTAAAAGCTTTTGCACAGCAAAGGAAACCACAAACAACACGAAAAGACAACCCTCAGAATGGGAGAAAATATTTGCAAACAAAGCAACTGACAATGCATTAATCTCCAAAATACAGAAGCAGCTCATGCAGCTCAATATCAAAAAGAACAACCCAATCAAAAAATGGGCAGGAGAGCTACATAGACATTTCTCCAAAGAAGATATACAGATTACCAACAAACACATGAAAGGATGCTCAACATCCCCAATCATTAGAGAAATACAAATCAAAACTACAATGAGGTATCACCTCACACTGGCCAGAATGGCCAGAAAGTATACAAACAATAAATGCTGGAGAGGGTGTGGAGAAAAGGGAACCCTCCTGCACTGTTGGTGGGAATGTAAATTGATACAGCCACTGTGGAGGACAGTATGGAGGTTCCTTAAAAAACTAAAAATAGAGCTACCATATGACCCAGCAATCCCACTACTGGTCATATACTCTGAGAAAACCATAATTCAAAAACAGTCATGTACCAAAATGTTCATTGCAGCACTATTTACAATAGCTAGGACATGGTAGCAACCTAAGTGTCCATTGACAGATGAACAGATAAAAAAGATGTGGCACATATATACAATGGAATATTATTCAGCCATAAAAAGAGACAAAATTGAGTTACTTACAGTGAGGTGGATGGACCTAGAGTCTGTCATACAGAGTGAAGTAAGTTGGAAAGAGAAAAACAAATACTGTACACTAACACATATATATGGAATCTAAAAATAAATAAATAAAATAAAATGGTTCTGAAGAACCTAGGGGCAGGACAGGAATAAAGATGCAGATGTGGAGAGTGGACTTGAGGACATGGGGAGGGGGAGGGGTGGGCTGGGACCAGGTGAAAGAGTGGCATGGACATATATACACTACCAAATGTAGAATGGATGGCTGGTGGGAAGCAGCTGCATAGCACAGGGAGATCAGCTCGGTGCCTTGTGACCACCTAGAGGGGTGGGAAAGAGAGGTTGGGAGGGAGACACAAGAGAGAGGGGATATGGGGATATGTGTATACGTATGACTGATTAACTTTGTTATACAGCAGAAGCTAATACACCACTGTAGAGCAATTATACTCCAATAAAGATATTAGAAAAAAGAAAGAAAATCCCAGTTTCTCCCTGACGAGGGAAGGGAAGGGTTTGGACCCAACAACTAGTGCCGTAACATTTGACTTCCATCTGAGGAGTGGCCCCTCAAAACACCTAGCTCTGAAAGCCAGTAGGCTTGCAGCAACTCCATGAGACCCATTTGTAGGAGCACTGGCTGTAGCTATCCTCAGGGCTCAGTGCAGAGGGAGCAGGCAAAAAATGCCAGTCAGTCTTCCAGTCTTCCCTGAATGGGGTCTATTTTTGCACACTTTAAGAAATGCTGCCTGATGGTCAGAATTCTAATTTAACTTGCATCTAGGGGCTAACTGCAATCCTCCCCAGAGACCAGGGAAGCCAGAACACACCTTTCCACCTTCTCTCTTGAGGCTGCTCCAAGTCACCAGTATCTGCCTGGAAGGAGCTAATATACTCATCTGTACCCCAGCTTTTGCAGTTGCTTCCCAAGGGGTGGGTCCCCAGATCTCCTGGCTCTGATAACCAATAGGCTCCCATTCACTAGTCCCACAGACAGAAGCAAACAAAAAAGCAATTCTTAAACTGGCTATACCCCCAGGGCTCAGCACAGAGTAAGCACACACAAACCCCTATCTCCCAGTCTTTCCCTTTGCATACTTTAAAAGATGCTGCCTGAGGTCAGGCTTCTAATTTAGCATGCATCTAGAGGCTAACTGCAATCCTCTCCAAACACTAGGGAAGACTGTGGACACCTCCCATACCCTTTCCTTTTGGTCTGCTCTGAGTCACAGTTATCTCTCTGGAAGGACCTTGTACACACATCTGACACACCAGCTTTAGCAGCTGCCACCTGAGAGACAGCCAGGCAATCTGCACCCAGATTGCCTGGCTCTGAAAGCCAATGGGGCTTGCATTCAGGAGTGTCACAGGATTGCACTAAACAAATAACAAGTTCTTAATGAGCTCAAAAACACTCCACCCACGTTGGCTCTACACCCCAACCCAGTGCGGAGAGAACAGACAAAAACTCTAAACTGCCACTGGGACCGGGAGTGAAGAAATAGAGAGAGGTTTGTAAAAGGGTGCAAAATTTCAGCTATAAGGTGAAGGGGTGTGAGGATCTAATGAAAACCATAGTGACTCTAGTTGATAACACTGTACTGTGTAATTGAAACTTGCTAGGAGACTAAAACTTAAATGTTCTCAAATACAAAAAGATAAATGTGAAGTGATGGATGTGTTAATGAAATAGATGTATATGTACGTATATTAAATCACTGTGATGTACACTTTAAATATCTTACAATTGTATACATTAATTATACCTCAAAATACGTGAAATTTTTTAAAACCCCAGATTCAAGAAGCTCAATGAACTCCAAGCAAAATAAATATGAGAAAAACTACTCCCACACCACATCACAATCAAATTGTTTAAAACCAGTAATAAAGAGAAAATCTTAATAGGAGCCAGAGAAACACCTAGAGAAATAATAAGAATCATAGCAGACTTCTCACTGGTAATAATGTTAGCCAGAAAACAGCACAGCAAAATCTTTAAAGTACTAACATTTAAAAAAAGTCTACCTAGAATTCTGTACCTAGCAGAAATATTTTTCAAAAACTAGGACTGAAAAGGGAGGATGACATCAAGATGGCAGAATAGGAAGCCATAGACCCTCCTTCTCCCATAGACACAGGAATTTAACAATACTACACAAACCACGTGCCTTTGTGAGAAATCCAGAAACCAGTTAAAAGAATCCTGCAAGGCATAACCCTCCCAGACTTCAGACAATACTACAAAGCTACAGTAATCAAAACATCATGGGGGGCTTCCCTGGTGGCGCAGTGGTTGAGAGTTCGCCTGCCAATGCAGGGGACAGGGGTTTGTTCCCCAGTCCGGGAAGATCCCACATGCCGCGGAGCAGCTAGGCCCCTGAGCCATAGCCGCTGAGCCTGCGTGTCTGGAGCCTGTGCTCCGCAATGGGAGAGGCCACAGCAGTGAGAGGCCTGCATAATGGAAAAAAAAAAAAAAACAGCATGGGTATTGGCACAAAAACAGACATATGGATCAATGGAACAGAATAGACAGTCTAAAAATAAACCCACCCACTTATGGTCAATTAATCCTCAACAAAGGAGACAAGACTATAAAATGGAGAAAAGACACTCTTCAGCAAGTGGTGTTGGAAAGGTTGGACAGCCACATATTTTTTTTTTTGGGGGGGGCCGTGCCACGCGGCTTGCAGGATCTCAGTTCCCCAAGCAGGGATTGAAGCCAGGTCCTAGCAGTGAAAGTGCCAAATTCTAACCACTAGACCACCAGGGAGCTCCCTGGACAGCCACATTTAAATCAATGAAGTTAGAACACACCCTCACACCACATACAAAAATAAGCTCAAAATGGCTTAAAGACAAATATAAGACATGACACCATAAAACTCCTAGAAGAGAACACAGGCAAAACATTGTCTGACATAAATCGTACCAATGTCTTCTTAGGTCAGTCTCCCAAGGCAATAGAAATAAAAGCAAAAATAAACAAATGGGACCTAATTAAACTTACAAGCTTTTGTACAGCAAAGGAAACCATAAACAAAAAAAAATGAAAAGACAATCTACAGAACAGGAGAAAATATTTGCAAATGATGTGACCAACAGGACTTCATTTCCAAAATATACAAACAGCTCATACAATTCAATAACAAAACAACCCAATTGAAAAATGGGCAGAAGACCTAAAGAGACATTTCTCCAAAGAAGACATACAGATGGGCAACAGGCATACGAAAAGATGCTCAACATGGCTGATTGTTAGAGAAATACAAATCAAAACTAAAATGAGGTACCACCTCACACTGGTCAGAATGGCTATCATTAAAAAGTCTACAAACGGGCTTCCCTGGTGGCGCAGTGGTTGAGAGTCCGCCTGCCAATGCAGGGGACACGGG
>NW_006774099.1:100539-135065 GCF_000442215.2 Lipotes vexillifer
TGCGCGTCCGGAGCCTGTGCTCCGCAAATGGGAGAGGCCACAACAGTGAGAGGCCCGCATAACGCAAGAGAAAAAAAAAAAAAAAAAAGTCTACAAACAAGAAATGCTGGAGAGGGTGTGGAGAAAAGGGAACCCTCCTACATTGTTTGTGGGAATGTGAATTGGTGTAGCCACTGTGGAAAACAGTATGAAGGTTCCTCAAAAAACTAAAAATAGAGTTTCCATATCATCCAGCAATCTGACTCCTGGGCATATATCCAGACAAAACTATAATTCAAAAAGATATATGCACCCCTATGTTCATAGCAGCACTATTCACAATAGCCAAGACATGGAAACAACCTAAATGTCCATTGACAGATGAATGGGTAAAGAAGAGGTGGTACATATACATAGTGGAATACTACTTAGCCATAAAAACAGAATGAAATAATGCCATTTGCAGCAACATGGCTGGACCTAGAGATTATCATACTAAGTGAAGTTAGTCAGAGAAAGACAAATATCAAAGATATCACTTATATGTGGAATCTAAAATATGACACAAATGAACTTATCTACAAAACAGACACACAGACATAGAGAACAGACTGGTGGTTGCCAATGTGGGTGTGGGGTGGGGATGGATGGAATGAGAGTTTGGGATTAGCATATACAAACTATTATATATAGAATGGATAAACAACAATGTCCTACTGTATAGCACAGGGAACTATATTCAATATTCTGTGATAAACCATAATGGAAAAGAAAAAGAATGTGTGTGTGTATATACATATGTGTGTGTGTGTGTGTGTGTGTATGTGTGTGTATATATATATATATATATACACACACATACACACACATACATATGTATAAGTGAATGATTTTGCTATACAGCAGAAATGAACACAACATTGTAAATCAACTATACTTGAATAAAATAAGTTTAAAAAAAAAAAAAACGGATCCTGCATCCCAGGTGAGCACTAAGCCAACTGCCTCAAAGTTGGCAGGAAAATTCACGGCACTTTCTCTTGCCAGAACCCCTACTGCCCACACAGTGTGGCACCATTAGGAGGAAAACCTCAATTCGCATATTCTCACTGGTGAGAGAAACAAGTAGAATGTATGTCCATTATTCTGACTTTTAGGGGGGCTGCCTGAGGGACCATTTTCTGTCTTACTTGAATCCAAGTACTGACAGGAAGAGAGAAGTCAGATTAGGTGTATCTGAGAACAAAACCATCAACATTCACCAGAGTTTTCATTACCAGAGACACTAGGTAGAGTTCCAATACTGCAGCTTATTACAGTACCAAAGAGGCCACAGTATCAAAGAGACACTCCAGTGGGAGCTCTCAGGAAGAACTGGTAGACTTCTCTGGTGGTGCAGTGGTTAAGAATCCGCCTGTCAATGCAGTGGACATGGATTCCAGCCCTGGTCCAGGAAGATCCCACATGCCGCAGAGCAACTAAGCCTGTGTGCCACAACTACTAAGCCTGTGCTCTAGAGCCCACGAGCCACAACTACTGAGCCTGCGTGCCACAACTACTGAAGCCCACGTACCTAGAGCCTGTGCTCTGCAACAAAATAAGTCACCACAATGAGAAGCCCGTGCACCACAACAAAGAGTAGCCCCCACTCACCACAACTAGAGAAAGCCCGTGTGCAGCAATGAAGACCCAATGCAGCCAAAAATAAATAAATTTATTCTTAAAAAAGAAGAAGAAGAAATGGCAAACCTCCTAAAGCCCAGAGAGGATGCATCCCTAGAAAAGATTTGAGTGGTCTCCAGAATCCCTAGCCAGGCTCAGTGGAGAAAGTTCTCCCTACACAATTGCAGATTAAAAAGTCTGGGGGTGATGGCTGATTCTTCAAATGCTAAAATCCCAAGAAAAAGATAATAAGCCATACAAAGAAACAAGAAAAATGACACATTTAAAGGAACAAATTAAATCTCCAGAAACTAACCCTAATGAAACAGAAATATATTAATTACCAAAAAAAAATCAAAATTATTGTTATAAGGGTGCTCAATGAATTAAAAGAGAACATAGATAGACAACAAAAATGAAATCAGGAAAATTATGCATGAACCAAATGAGAATATCAACAAAGAGAGGGAAACTATGAAGAAGAACCAAACAGAAATTGTGGAACTTAAGAACACAACATCTGGATTGAAAAATTCACTAAAGGGACTCCACAGCAGACCTGAGCAGTCAGAAGAATGAATCCATGAACTCAACAGCAAGACTTTCAAAAGTACTGTTGCAGAGCAGCAAAAAGAAAAAAAGAAT
Source organism: Lipotes vexillifer (assembly GCF_000442215.2). Classification (NCBI taxonomy): domain Eukaryota; kingdom Metazoa; phylum Chordata; class Mammalia; order Artiodactyla; family Lipotidae; genus Lipotes; species Lipotes vexillifer. The sequence continues at coordinate 102,826 of NW_006774099.1, forward strand.
GAAAAATGAAGGGGAGCCTAAGGCACTTTTGGGTCATCATCAAATGGAACCATATATGCACCATGTGAATCCCAGCAGGAGAAGAAAGAAAGAAAGGAACAGAGACTCTACTTGAAGAAATAATGGCTGAAATCTTCCCAAATCTGAGGAGAGAAATGGATATACAAATTCAAGAAATTCAAGGAACTCCAGTTAGGAAAAATCTAAAGGGATCTACAAGAGATATTGTTCAAAGAGGTAATCTATTAGAAGACATGACAACTGGTTGACCTAAAAGCTGGACCAGGGCAAACAGAGGCTTCTCATCCCCTTTCCTGTCCTTAGAATGTACGTTCTGCCCATCATTCCCACAGTGAGAACAGTTTTCAAGGACACAGCCCTGAGAGAAAAGTGTTGTTGAGACCATCAAGACAGTATACATGACTGAACCTAGTTAAGGCCTCTCTATAAACTTTTTAAGATTCTGGCAGGTAGGTGATGTGGAGATTACTCATCTTGCGGCCACCCAAGACAAGCCTTGTATATAAATTCCCTTGTTTATTAAAATTGCCACCTACCAATATGAAGTGGTCTGCTTCATTCTTCAGTCTCTCCTTATCCTCCTTGTAGAGGGGTCAGTTTGTAAGCCAACAGACGTTATAATCAAATTGCCAAAAGTCACAGGCAAAGAATCTTGAAAGCAGCCCGGAAAAAGCAAATTTTATGTACAAAGGAGCTACTAGTAGATTGTCAGCAGATTTCTCAGTGGAAACCTTCCCTGGAAGGGAGTAGGATAATATATTTAAAGTACTAAAACAAAAAAAAAATGCCAGCCAAGAATACTATATCTTGGAAAACTTTTCTTCAAAAACAAAGGAGAAATTAAAGAGTTTCCTACAAAAACAAAAGTTAAGGGAGTTCCTTACCACTAGACCTGCCCTACAAAATGCTGGAGGGACTCCTTCAAGTTGAAGCAAAAGGATTATAAACAACACAGAACCATACAAAAATATAAAACTCCCTGGTATAAGTAAATGTTTAGACAAATATAGAATTCTGTAGTGTGATAATGTATGTGTGTAAATCACTTTACAATCTGATATAGAATTTAAGAAACAAAAACATAAAAAATTGTTACAAATTTATGTCAATGGATACACAATATAAAAGAGGTAATTGTATCATCAATAACATATATAGGCATACCTCATTTTACTGAGCTTTGCTTTATTGTGCTTTGCAGATACTGCATTCTTCACAAATTGAAGGTTTGTAGCAACCCAGCAACAGGCACCATTTTCCCAACAGTATTTGCTCTCTTCACGTCTCTGTGTCACATTTTGGTAATTCTTGCAATATTTCAAACCCTGCACCTGATAAAGATTACAACTCACTGAAGACTCAGATGATGGTTAGCATTTTTTAGCAATAATGTACTTTAAAATTAAGGCATGTACATTGTTTTTAAAGACATAATACTATTGCACACTTAATAGACTACAGTACAGTGTAAATGTAACTTTTATATGCACTGGGAAACCAAAAAATTCATGTGATTTGCTTTATTGTGATATTTGCTTTATTACAGTGGTCTGGACCGAAGCCACAGTCTCCAAGGTATGCCTGTAATAAGAAAGGCAGAGATTTAAAGGAGTTGAGATTTTATAGGCAATTGAAGTTATTATCAGTTTAAAATAGATTGCTATACCTTTAAGATGTTTCATGTTATTGCAATGGTAATCACAAAGAAAATACCTATATAATTTACACAAAGGGAAATGAAAAGAGAATCAAAGTATGGAACATTCTCAAGATAGGTAACATGTTAGACCACAAAACAAGTCTTTTCACATTTAAGAAGACTGCAATCATACAAAGTATCTTCTCTGGCTACAATGAAATGAAACTAGAAATAAACAGTAGAAGAAAAATAGAAAAATCCACAAATATGTGGAAATTAAACAATGCACTCTTTTTTCATGTTTATTATTCAAGTATATATATATTACTCAAATGTATTCTGCTCTATATATTATATTAACTTTCATTTAAATCTGTTTCTTCAATAGGTACAACTAAAATCTCTCAAATATCAGTCCAAATATATTCACTTTGTTTGTATAAACCAAATCCATCTTATTGTGTTTGAACCAACTCACATCAGTGTCAGGAGAGGCAGCCCACCATGGGCCCTCCTGCATGTCCTTGCTTAGTGTATCAAACTGCAAGCCTTACCTCTCTTCTGACGCTGCACCCTTTCTATGGCTAGTCACGTAGGCAATTAATAACTAAAGTTCACCACAGATGCCTAAAACAATAATAAAACATTCTTCACTTTCTTCTTCTTTGCACACAAAAAATCCTATTTATTTAAATTTTTAATGCTAAAACACAAGGTTTTAATCATTTTGAAAGTATTTATATTTTGGTTTCTTTCTTTCATTAAGACATAATTGAGGATTTCTCTGGTGGCACAGTGGTTAAGAATACACCTGCCAATGCAGGGGACACGGGTTCGAACCCTGGTCCGGGAAGATCCCACATGCCACGGAGCAACTAAGCCCATATGCCACAACTACTAAAGCCTGCGCACCTAGAGCCCATACTCTGCAACAAGAAAAGCCACCACAATGAGAAGCCTGCACACCATGACAAAGAGTAGACCCCACTCAACGCAACCAGAGAAAGCCCGCGTGCAGCAAGGAAGACTCAATGCAACCAAAAATAAATAAATAAAATAAAATTTCAGAAAAAAGATATCTAGAAATCTCTTTAAAAAAAAGATATAATTGGGCTTCCCTGGTGGCGCAGTGCTTGAGAGTCCGCCTGCCGATGCAGGAGACGCGGGTTCGTGCCCCGTTTCGGGAAGATCCCACATGCCGCGGAGCAGCTGGGCCCGTGAGCCATGGCCATTGAGCCTGCGCGTCCGGAGCCTGTGCTCCCCAAATGGGAGAGGCCACAACAGTGAGAGGCCCGCATAACGCAAGGAAAAAAAAAAAAAAAAAAAAAAAAAAAAGATATAATTGATCTTATCATTATCATCAGATTATCATACTAAGTAAAGTAAGTCAGAAAGAGAAAGACAAATATCATATGATATCACTTAGATGTGGAATCTGAAAAAATGATACAAATGAACTTATTTGCAAAACAGAAATAGTCTCACAGACATAGAAAACAAACTTATGGTTACCAAAGGGGAAAGGAGGGGAAGGATAAATTAGGAATTTGGGATTAACAGACACACACTATTATATATATAATAGATAAACAACAAAGAGCTATTGTAGAGCACAGGGAACCATGTTTAATATCTTGTAATAACTTATAATGGAAAAGAATCTATATATTTATTATATACATATAACTGAATCACTTTGCTGTACACCTGAAACATTGTAAATCAATTATACTTCAATAAAAAAAAAACTTTTAGGGACTTCCCTGGCAGTACAGTGGTTAAGACTTCACCTTCCATTGCAGAGGGTGTGGGTTCGATCCCTAGTTGGGGAGCTAGGATCCCACATGCCTCGAGGCCAAAGAACCAAAACATAAAACAGAAGCAATGTTGTAACAAATTCAGTAAAGACTTTAAAAAATGGTCCAAATCAAAAAAATCTTAAAAAAAAAAAAAACTTTAAAAAAAAGACATAATTGGGGCTTCCCTGGTGGCACAGTGGTTGAGAACCTGCCTGTCAATGCAGGGGACACGGGTTCGAGCCCTGGTCTAGGAAGATCCCACATGCTGCGGAGCAACTGGGCCCATGAGGCACAACTACTGAGCCTGTGCATCTGGAGCCTGTGCTCCACAACAATAGAGGCCGCAATAGTGAGAGGCCCGCGAACCATGATGAAGAGTGGCCCCCGCTCGCCACAACTAGAGAAAGCCCTCTCACAGAAACAAAGCCCCAACAAAGCCAAAAATAAATTAATTAATCAATTAATTTTTTTAAAAACCGATATAATTGACATATAACATAGTAGTTTCAGGCACACAACATAATGATTTAGTTATGTATACAATTCAAGATGATTACCACAATAAGCCTAGTTAAAAACCATCACCACGTATATGTATAAGTTTTTTTCTTGGGATGAGAACTTTCAAGATTTACTCTCTTAGCAACTTTCAAACATACAATACAGTATTATTAACTATATTCACCATGATACAAATTACATCCCCAGCACTTATTTATTTTATAACTCCCTTCACCATTTTGCCCACCCCAAACCCTCATCTCTGGCAATACCAATCTTGTTCTCTGTATCTATGAGTTTGGTTTGTTGGTGGTGGTGTTGGTGGTTTTTTTTTTTTTTTTTTTGGATGTGGACCATTTTTCAAATCTTTATTGAATTTGTTACAATATTGCTTCTGTTTCATGTTTTGGTTTTTTGGCCATGAGGCATGTGGGATCTCAGCTCCCCAGCCAGGGATCAAACCTGCACCTGCTGCATTGGAAGGCAAAGTGTTAACCACTGGACCACCAGGGAAGTCCCAAGTGGTGGTGGTTTTAGATTCCACATATAAATGAGGTATGTGGTATTTGTCTTTTTCTCTCTGGCTTATTTCACTTAGCATAATCCCCTCAAGGTCTGTCTCTGTTGTCACAGATGGCAAGATCTCCTTCTTTTTATGGCTGAATAGTATCCCATTCATCCCTTAATGGGCACTTAAGTTGAGCCCATCTCTTGGCTATTATAAAATGCTGCAGTGAACATGGGGTGCATATTTCTTTTGAAGTTAGTGTTTTCACTTCCTTCAGATAAACACCCAAGAGTGGAATTGCTGGATCATACAGTAGCTTTATTTTTTAATTTTTTGAGGACTTCCATCCTGTTTTGCATAGTAGTTGCACCAATTTACATTCTGACCAACAGTGCACAAGGGATTCCTTTTCTCCACATCCTTGCCAACATTTGTTATTTCTTGTCTTTTTGATAATAGCCATTCTAACAGGTGTGAGGTGATAACTCATTGTGGTTTTGATTTACATTTCCCTGATGATTAATGATTCTCAGCACCTTTTCATATACCTGTTGACCATTTATATACCCTCCTTGAAAAAGTGTCTATTCAGATCCTCCTCCCATTTTTTAATGAGATTTTGGGGGTTTTCTTGCTATTGAGTTGTATGAGTTTTTTATCTTTATATATTTTGGATGTTGACCACTTATCAAACACACGATCTGCAAATATCTTCTCCCATTTGGTAGGCTGACTTTTCATTTTGTTGATGGTTTCCTTTGCTGTACAGAAGCTTTTTGGTTTGATGTACTCCCACTTGTTTATTTTTGATTTTCTTGCACTTGCTTTTGGGATCAAATATAAAAAATCATCACTAAGACCAATGTCAAGGAAAGAATGTACTATTAAACAACAAATGGGTCAAAAAGAGAGCATTATAATTTAGAAATTTCTTATTTTATAAAAGAAATAAGGAATTTATTTATTTATTTACAAATACCTAGATCTTTTCTGGATCTGAAAACCCACAACATATCAAAACTTATGGGTGTAGTGAAAGTAGAACCAAGAGGAAAGTTTATAGCAGTAAACACTCACATTATAAGAGAAGGGTCTCAAATCAATAACCTAAACTTACACCTCAAGGAACTAGAAAAAGAAGAACAAACTAAACCCAAAGTTAGTAGAAGGAAGGAAATAATAAAGATTAGAGAGTAAATAAATGAAAAAGAGAATAGAAAGACAATAGGGAAAAAAATCAATGAAATCAGTAGGTTTTTTTAAGATTTACAGAATTGACAAACTCTTAGCTAGACTAAAAAAAAAATAAGAAGACTCAAATAGCTAAAATTAGAAATGAAAATAGGGACTTTACAACTGATGTAACAGATATAAAAAGGATTATAAGAGATTACTGTGAATTATTATACACCAACAAATTGGATACCTTAGAAGGAATGGATAAATCCCTAAAAACATACAATCTTCCAAAACTGAAACATGAAGAAATAAAAAGTATGAATATACCTATAACTAGCAAGAAGATAGAAGCACTAATGAAAAAGCTCCCAACAAAGAAAAGCCCAGGACCAGATGCCTTCACCAGAGAATTGTACCAAACATTGAAAGAAGGATTAGCACCAATCCTCTTCAAACTCTTCTTAAGAACTGAAAAGAGGGAACACTCCCAAACTCATTCTATGAGGCCAGCATTACCCTGATACCCAAACCAAACAAAAACACAAGAAAATAAAGCTAAAGACCAATATTCCTGATTAATAGTGATGCAAAAATCCTAAACAAAATACTAGCAAACTGAATGCAACAGTACATTAAAAGAATCATACACTGTGACCAAGTGGGATTTATACTTGGAATGCAAGGATGGTTCAATATACAAAAATCAATCAATGTAATACACCACATTACAAAATCAAGGACAAAACCACACGATCATCTCAATCAATGCAGAAAAATTCAACATCATTTTATGACAAAAGTTACTCAACAAACTAGAAATAGGAAGAAACTACCTCAACATAACAAAAGCCACATATTAAAAGCCCATAGCTAATAACATATTCAATGGTAGAGGACTGAAAGCTTGTCCTCTAAGATGAAGAAGAAGGCAAGAATACACAATCCTGCCAATACTATTCAACAGAGTGTGGAAGTTCTAGCCAAAGTAATTTAGACATAAAAAAAGAAACTGGAAAAGAAGAAGTAAAATTATCTCTGTTCACAGATGACATGATCTGATATGTAGAAAAAACTAAGAATCCCAGAAAAAATAATGTTACAACTAAAAACAATTTCAGCAAAGTTTCTGGATACAAAATCAACACACAAAAATTAGTTGTGTTTCGCTTCACTAACAATGACCAATCCAAAAAGGAAATTAAGAAAACAATCCCATTTACTACAGCACCAAAAAAAAAAAAAGATAAAATACTTAGGAATAAACTTAACAAAGGAGGTAAAAGACTCATACACTCAAAACTACAAAACACTACTAAAAATATCAAAGAAGATACAAATAAATGGAAAGACAGCCCATGCCTGTGGATTGAAAGACTCAATATTGTTAAAATGTTCACATGACCCAAAGCAATCTACAGATTCAATGCAATCCCTATTAAAATCCCAACGGCAATTTTTGCAGAAATAGAAAAAAATCCTAAATTCATGTGGGACCTGACTGGCCAAAACATTCCTGAGAAAGAACAAAGCTGGAGGCCTCGTACTTTTTGATTTCAAAACATACTACAAAGGAACGGTAATTAATACAATGTGATACTGGCATAAAGATAGATATATTAACCAGTGGAACACAATAGATAGTCAAGAAATACATCTTTGAAAAATAGGCCAAGTGATTTTTGACAAGGGTGCCAAAACTACACAATGGGAAAAGGACAGTCTCTTCAACATATGGTGTTTGGAAAAATAGATATATTTCCACATGCAAAAGAATAAAGTTGGGCCTTTTCCATACTCCATATCCAAAAACTCTTAAAAGAAGACATGGCAGAGAAACTTGAGGACACTGGAAAATGATTTCTTGACTATGACACCAAAAGCCCAGGCAACAAAATAAAAGACATACGGGGGTACATCAAACTTAAAGACTTCTGTACGTCAAAGGAAACAATCAACAAAATGAAAAGACAGCCTATGAAATGGGAGAAAGTAATTGCAAGTCATATACCTGACGTGGGGTTACTTCTACAGGGCTTCCCTGGTGGCGCAGTGTTTGAGAGTCTGCCTGCTGATGCAGGGGACACAGGTTCATGCCCTGGTCCGGGAAGATCCCACATGCCACGGAGCGGCTAGGCCCATGAGCCACGGCCGCTAAGCCTGCGCATCCAGAGCCTGTGCTCTGCAACAGGAGAGGCCACAACAGTGAGAGGCCTGCGTACCGCAAAAAAAAAAAAAAAAAAGAAAAAGAAACTTCTACAACTCAACAACAACAAAATCCATTTAAAATATGGGAAAATGAATTAAATAGACATTTCTCTAAATATTATATGCAAATGGCCAATAAGCACATAAAAGGATGCTCAACGCCACTAATCATTAGGGACATGCAAATCAAAACCACTTTGAAACATTCCCTCATACCCATCAGGTGGTCACTATCAAAAGAACAGAAAATAACAAGTGCTGACAAGGATGTGGAGAACTTGGAACTCTTGTGCACTGTTGGTAGGAATGTAAAACGATGTATCCATTGTGGAAAACAGTATGGAGGTTCCTCAAAAAAATAAAAATAGAAATACCATGATCCAGCAACCTCACTTCTAGGTATATAGTATATAGCTCAATAGACTTCAAAGTAAGGTCTTGAAGATATATTTACAATGAATATCCATTACAGCATTATTCACAATAACCAAGTGGCAGAAGCAACCCAAACATCCATCAAAAGATGAATGGATAGGGCTTCCCTGGTGGCACAGTGGTTGAGAGTCCGCCTGCCGATGCAGGGGACACAGGTTCGTGCCCCGGTCCGGGAAGATCCCACATGCCGCGGAGTGGCTAGGCCCATGAGCCATGGCCTCTGAGCCTGTGCGTCCGGCGTCTGTGCTCCGCAACGGGAGAGGCCACAACAGTGAGAGGCCCGCGTACCGCAAAAAAGAAAGAAAAAAAAAAAGAAGGGAATCCTGTCACATCCTATAAAATGGATAAACCTAAATAAAATAAGCCAGTCACAAAAGGACAAATAATGTATGATTCTACTCACATAAAGTAGATAAAGTAATCGAACTCATAGAAAGTAGAAAGGTGGTTACCAAGGGCTGAGGGGAGTGAAGAGGAGTAATTAGTGTTCAGTGGGTATAGAGTTTCAGTGTTGCAAGATGAAAAATTTCTAGAGACCTATTGCTTAACAATGTGACTATACTTAACACTACCAAACTATACACTTAAAGATGGTTAACATGGCAAATTTAATGTTGTGTGTTTTTTACCACAATTTTTAAAACTAGGACAAAATACTTTTTAGATTTCCAAAATGTGAAAGATTTCATCACCAGAATATGTGCTTTCTAAGAGAATACTTTAGGTAGAATTATACCAGATGTAAATGAATCTATAAAAAGAACAAAAAACACCAGAGATGGAAAATATGTGGATAAATATAAATTTTCTTATTTTTAAAAGTTACTTCACAGACAAATGACTACTGATATCAAAAAATTATAACTATGTGATATGTGGTTTATAAAATATGTAAAAGTAAATGTATGACAACAATAGCATAAAGATTGAGAAGAAATGAAAGTACACTGTTGTAACATTCTCATACTATATGTAAAGTGGTATATTACTTGAAGATAGATTGTGACAAGTTAAAGATGTTGTCACGAGTTGAATTGTGCCCCTCCAAAATATATTTTCAAGTTCTAATCCCCAGTACCTGTGAATGTAGCCTTATTGGAAATAGTGTCTTTGCAGATGTAAGTTAAAACGAGGTATATTGGGTTAGGGTGAGCCCTTAACCAATGGTGTCCTTATAAGATAAGAGAAATTTGGGTACACAAACACACACAGTGGGGAAATGGCCATGTGAAGTCACAAAGACACGGGGAGAAATGTCATACGAAAATATAAGCAGAGATTGGAGCGATGCTTCTACAGGTGAAGAGACACTAAGGATTGCCAGCAACCACCAGAAGCTAGGAGAGAAGCATGGAACAGATTGTCCTTCAGCACTTCCAGTAGGAACCAACTCTGCCAATACATTGATTTCAGACTTCTAGCCGCCAAAATAGTGAGTGAATAAATTTGTTATTTTAAGCCACACAGTTTGTGGTACTTTCTTAGAGTAGCCTGAGGAAACTAATAGAGAGGTATACTGTATATGCTAAAGCAATCATTACAATTTTAAAAAATAATTATAGCTAATTGGCCAACAAAGGAATAAAACAGAACAAGAAATATTCAGTTCGTTCAAAAAATAAAGGCAGAAGAAAGGGAAAGGGGAATGTAGAACAGGTGGAACACATAGAAATCAAATAGCAAGATGATAGATTTAAAACCCTAGAATATAAAAATCATATTAAATATAAATGGCTTAGACACCTCCTTCATTAAAAGTCAGAAACTGTCAATTTAGATGTTTAAAAATCCAATTATATACTGTATTTAAATATAAAGACACAAATAGGTTAAAAGTGAAAGAATGGGAAAAGCATTGTCATGTTAACACTAATCAAAAGAAAGTTATTGGAGGGACTTCCCTGGCAGTCCAGTGGTTAAGACTGTGCTTCCACTGCAGGGGGCACAGGTCCAGTCCCTGGTCAAGGAACTAAGATCCCACATGCCGCATGATGCAGCCAAAAAAAAAAAAAAAGAAAGAAAAAATGTTATTGGAATGGCTATATTAATATTATATAAAGCAACTTTACTCCAATAAAAGTTAATTTAAAAAATATTAAACAAAGTAAATTGCAAAGCAAAACATATCACCAATTATTAAGAAGCTTATTTCATAATGATACTGGGATCAATTCACCTTAAATGTTTCTTCATATAATAATGAAGCTTCAAAATACAAGAAGCAAGAGCTGATAGAACTGAAAGGAGAAATAGAACAATTCCCATAAAAGAGAGTTCAATAACCTTTTCTGAATAATTGATAGAACAAGTTGGTAGAAATTCAGAAAGAATAAAGAAGTCTTAAAAAATGTTATCAGCCAACTTATGCTAATTGGTTTTCGAACACTTGGCATAACAGCAGCATATACATTATTTTCAGTCACACGTGAAACATTTACCCAGATGGACAAGAGTCTGGGCTATAAATATCAATAAATTTAAAAGGATTCGAATCATACAAAGTATATTCTCTGACCACAATGGAATATAATTAGAAATCAATAACAGAAAGATATTTGAAAAATTTAAATTAGGAATGTAAAGTACTTCTTTTTTTAAAATAAATTTATTTATTTATTTATTTATTTATTTATGGCTGTGTTGGGTCTTCATTGATGTGCATGGGCTTTCTGTAGTTGCGGCGAGCAGGGGCTATTCTTCGTTGTGGTGCACGTGCTTCTCATTGCGATGGCTTCTCTTGTTGCCGAGCACGGGCTCTAGGCATGTGGGCTTCAGTAGTTCTGGCACATGGGCTCAGTAGTTGTGGCTCGTGGGCTCTAGAGCGCAGGCTCTGTAGTTGTGGCGCACGGGCTTAGCTGCTCCTCGGCATGTGGGATCTTCCCAGACCAGGGCTCGAACCCATGTTCCCTGCATTGGCAGGCGGATTCTTAACCACTGTGCCACCAGGGAAGCCTAGGAAAGTAACACAATTTTAAATAACCCACAGGTCAAAGAAAAAAGCAGAGAGAATTTAAAAGTATTTTGAATTGAACTAAAATAATGAACAATTGTTTCAAAATCTGTGGGATACAGTTAAAGCAGTACTTGGCAGGAAATTCATAGTGCTAAACTCATATATGGAGGAGAAAAAGATCTTACACCAATGACCTCAGCTTCCTCCTTAAGAAATTACAAAGAGGAACAACTTAAATCTCAGGTAGGAATAAGAAAGGAAAAAATACAGATCAGAGCAGAATACAGTCAAACTGAACACAGACAAAAGCAAAACAAAAAAAAATCAATTAAATATGAAACTAGTTGAGAAGATCAAAAAAAATTATAAACCATTAGCCAGATTGATCAGACATATAAAAGAGAAGACACAGATGACCAATAACAAGAGAGATGTGGCCTCATTACAGATTCTGCAGATTTTAAAGAATAATAAAGGCAAGTTATGAGCAATTTAAGCCAATAAATTTGAGATGAAATTTGACATTTCATCTTGACATTTCAAAAGAACTGATTTTTTATAAAATCTCAACGTACAAAATTACTCCAGAATGGCATGCTACAGACACTGTACAGTATGCACATTTATTAACTTCAAAATTAGCTTCAAACCATTTAAAATTAAATTGGAATAAGAGTATAAAATGGAGTGTTAGGGGGGAAAAGATATTCTCACACATACACACACACACACACACACACACACACACACACACACGTTAGAATCTAAAAAGCTGGTTTTCCCAAACTTTCTCCTCATTTACCTCGGAAACTTTCCGATTGGGATGTACGCTGACTTCCCACCTCAGAATATGAGGACCTGTTTTTATTTTCTGGTTCGTTGACAAGCCACGATTTTGACATCAGATAAATCTCTTTCAGCGAAGGAGTCGGGGTAGCGGAGTCTTCTCCTGATCACCTCTTCTATGAAGTTTTCCCCGTTTATCTTTTTTCTTTTTTTTTCTTTTTTTGCGGTACGCAGGCCTCTCACTGTTGTGGCCTCTCCCGTTGCAGAGCACAGGCTCCGGACGCGCAGGCTCAGCGGCCATGGCTCACGGGCCCAGCCGCTCTGCTGCATGTGGGATCCTCCCGGACCGGGGCACAAACCTGTGTCCCCTGCATCGGCAGGCGGACTCCCAACCACTGCGCCACCAGGGAAACCCCCCCCCCTTTATTTTGAATACCACTTTCTCCATAGATAAAGCTCAATGATTTTTCCAAGCAACCTTGGTAAGACCTTTTATAGGATCCTCACAACTTTACAAAATAGTTAGTGAGACTGTTTCCCCTCCTGCTTTATAAGTGAGGAAAGAGGCTGCAAAGGGGAGACCTGAAACAGAGGTCTCCAGAGGTTTGGTCCAAGACTTTGATTCTCAATTGTCCTGACTGATGGAGCCACAAGACTCCTTTGCTCTTATTTTTCTTTCGTCTCATTCACCTAATTATCCTTTTATAAGCAACACTCTACAGGGGCCCACAGATCCTCGGAAAAAAACAAGCTCCTGCTTGCTCTTGATGTGCTCAGATTATGGTGACACAATCAACCAAATCGTAACACGGCACAAGGAGCTCAAGGTCCAAGGGAGAATATACTATCGATGGAGCAAAGAAATCTCAGGTACTTTTAGACTTCTTTTTAACTGAGTACCTATCTCGTATGCCAAGTGTTGTGCAGTTTTTATATATCCCAAGTCAATACACGAAGTATAATGTACTGGCCAGAAAGTTTTAAGTAACATACCTAAGGTAGATTTTCAACGAATGGGGCAGGTTTAAGATCACTCAATTTTCTTGCGGAAATTTCACAATTTTCTGCAGTCTCTATCCTGAGGCATGGATAGGTTGTAACCAGTACCCTCCGCGGTCTCTAAACCTCATTGCTGCGCGGCACAGCACCTCCCACTGCTAGAAGGCCCTAGAGCGCAACCTCGGTCCTAGAAGCCCAATCAGCGGCCCGGCAGCGACCCAGTGCCCGCCTCGGGCCGTGTCACGTGTCAGCCAAAATGGCTGCGCCCGTTCGACTTGAGCGAGGGTTGGAGTGAGCACTCGCGTGGCTGATGGAGGCAGTGACTGCTGGGAGGAGAGCGTAAGGTACCGGCATTCCGGGTAAGGGGGTGCAGTAAAAGGCGAGTATCAAGAGAAGCACAGCGTGGTGACATGATCTTCAACCGCAGCGTGGGAATGAGATCCCGGGACTGAGTCGCAAGGGGAGGAGGGGAATCGGTTCTACCGCACCGACCGTCCCTACACTTTCCACCCTAGAAAAAAAGTTCTTATATTTAAATTAAGCCTACAGGGGGCAAAAAAGAAAAGCCTGTGCTTGAATTTAATCCCGGGTTTACTGCCAATTTACAGGGTGACCTTGGCCTAATTTAATTTTCAGAGGCCCCACTTTCCTCATTTGTCTATCTCGGGAGCTATCTTGAAGATAGCTAATGCAAAAGCCTTTTGAAATGTTTGTAATATTTAAACGTGGAATTGTCTTTGATAGGGATTTATTATTAATAACCGGGATACAATGGCCTACTGCGGGCTGCCAGATCAGAACTTTTACCGAATTAAGGGTGACTTTTAATAGCGGCACCTTAGAAATGGCTAGTTCACAGAACCAGGAACCTCACCAATATGCAGAGCATAGAACAGAAAACTAGTGATAGCATTAGGCTGGACTTTCTGATGTAACAGTATTTCAGACATATACACTATACACTTTATATATACTGAATTTGATTACTTGTTTTTATCTCTCTCTCCACCACACCCCCAACCCCCCAACATAAAATTATTCAAAGTTCCTGTAAGGCAGAGATCTTAACGTTATTGTAACCAAGGCCCTCAAAATGTTTGAGTCCGGGAAACCCAGACGTAAATTTCTAAGCCTGCATTGTACTACTTATGTTAACTTTAAGTTTAGGGATATGAAATTCAGTGTACTGAATATTTTCCAAGCCATCTAATGGCTACCCAGTAAATATTTGTTAAATTAGTGTTATAATCTTGTAGCAAATGAATAGTGAACCAAGAAAATTAAATTTCAGAGTCATGTTGTCTGTCCTTTCTGAACTTTTTGATTTTCTTAACTCTGCTACCCTGAAATCTTATTTAATGAGCTAAATCTGCAGGCTAAAATTCCCTTAATCTTTTGTTCACCTCAACTAGCGCAGAGATCAACAAACTACCTGCCTGTGGGCCAGACGAAGCCTATCGCTTGTTTCTTTACGGCCAGCCAAAATGTTTTTTTATATTTTTAATTTTTTTTTTTTTTAAGTATTCGACAAAACACCAGTATGTGACCCGCAAAGCCTAAGATGTTTACCATCTGGCCCTTTTAGAGAAGTTTGCTGACCTCTGCTCTAGGGTGTACCTAGATGTGAAATTGCTGAGTGTGTGTCTTCTACTTATTAAGTACCAAATTCTTTTCCAAAGTGGTTGTACCTATGCTTCCACCAGCAGCACATGAGTTTCAGTTACCCCACATTCTTGCCAGTAATTGAAATTTAATTTTCTATTTTCCTGATTATAGTCGTTAAGCATATTTTTATATTTATTGTCTGTTTGACTTTTCTCTTTGTGAAGTGCCTGTTCAAACCTTTTGTCAGTTTTTCTATTGGGTTGGTTGCCTTTTTCTTATTGATTTGTACTATTCAATACTTGACATATTCCGGGTACCAACTACTCCTTTGTCAGTTACATTGCAAACATTTTCTCCCCAACTGGCTTATCTTTATGGTATCTGTAAATGAACACAGTTCATTTTAATTGGTTAATATTAGTTTAATATTAGCTTTATGTGTTTTATGGTTAGTGCTGTTTGCAAATTTACAATATTTTTAAGGGTTACAAAGATATTCTGTATTTCCTATAAGCTTTATGTGTTGTCTTCCATGTTCTGGTTTCTGTTTCATAGAATTGTGGGGGTTTTTTGGGGGGTGTCTAATGCATTAATTTTTCAGATTATGAAATAAAGCTATGGCTGCTTCTTTTAAAATTAAATATTTATGGTCTTCCAAAGGCTTTTTATAAGCTCTTTTGCTGTTTTTCTATAGATACACATTATTGAAAAATGACATTTTAATTTAAGGCTCAAGATGGAAAATCATAAACCAGATGGTACTGTCAAGAACAACTTAATTGAAATCATAACCAGAAAAATTAACCAACTTCCAGAAGCAGAAAGGTAAGATCCCTTCTTAATTAAAAAATTCTTTTATCAGGTGGACTTTCGTCATTGATTCATCTCAAATTTATTTGGTTTGAATATAAACAAACATAGAATGTCAGAAGGAAATTGAGTTTCTTTTCTTACGTTGATGAGAAAACCAAGTCTCAGAGAGATTAGCCATTTTCCTTTAAGTCAAGGCTAAAATTCATTTCTCCCAGTTTTTCCATCTGGCTTAGAGTATAGGCAGATGTATATATTTATGGACTAATTTAAATAACAAACCTTTAAACTGTCTTCTTTCTCAATTCATTTCTATCACTACACTTACCAGTCTAAGAGAGTGCCATGTAACACACATAACTAGACAAGGAATGTCAGAGAAATGGGATCATGGCTAAAAGATCTTTAAGATATTATTAAATTTATATAGGAAACATACTGATCTTTGAAGACAATGCTGAATGAACTCCAGTACTCTCCCACAAAATGTTCTTCAGGCAGCCTCTCTAACATTCCATTTAAACTGAAAATCTGAGACCAAAAACGATGAAGAAGAGTCAGCCTGGGGAGGAGGAAGGAATGGCATATGCCTAGGCCACAGACAGCAACGAGTTTGTCATATTTGAGGAACCAGTGTTACTAAAGTACAAGGGAAGTGGGCATAAGGTTGAAGGAACAGGAGGAGTTTTAAGCAGGGAATGATCCAGCTAACATTTCCAAAGAACATTACAGTTGCTTTTTGGAAAGTGGATTTAAGGTAGGCGAGAAAAGGAAGACGACCAGTAGGAAAACTGGCATAGTAATCCTGATGAGTGGTGGTGGCAGCTGAAGTGAAAAAAGGATGGATTTGAAATACATCTTGGAAGTATAATCTTACTGTCTTGCACAAATTCCAATCTTGCTGACACCAGCTCAACAAGGGAGAACCCATAAACCAAGGGCAGTAATAAGATGTATATCCAACCTCCCTCTCCCCCCACCACAAACACACACTGTACATCGTTTTTGTTATTGTTTTCCAGAGGTAAACAGAAACTTTTTAAGCAAATAAAAGACATGTGCCCATGTTTCCAGGCCAGTAAGGTAGGGAAAACCAGGAAGAATAGAGATGTGACAGCCTTGAAGAGAAGCAAGCAGGCTGTTACTGGGACTTTCACCAAATTAGAATAATCAATGGGGAAGTAATCTGGAACTGCAAAGTAAGCTTTAATTTGGAATAAACGGCTTTTGAACAGTGGCACCTAAACAGGGCAGATGACGGCATCTCATCTTTGTTCGCTATTTTTCCTCTGCTTCTATTTTATCTATCCTAGTTCTCCTAAGTTTGAATCCTCATTTCTTGCATTACCAATTTAGATATGTTTAATAGTTATTTGAAAAGTTCTTAAGTGTATGAAACTTTAGTATCAAACACTTCACTTTCTAATCTACAAAATAATTTCATGTGCCATCTATTTCATTGCCACTTGTTATTTCTGGTCTTATATTTCATGTGTTAGTTCATGTATCTAGTTATTTTATGGGTACTATCTTGCCAAAAAATCTTGAGTTCACGTTTCTAATTGTATAGGCACTTTTTGAGAACACTGACTGGCAATGGGGCTGCTAGATAATAACAATTTTGTATTGAATTATTAACTAAACAATGTGACTTTAAGCCACAGGAAATTAAAATCTGGTTGGGAGACAGCAAACGTTGCTATTCAGATTCCAGTTACACTCCTTGTTATATTTAGGTACTTATTTATGTAATTTTTAATAATATTTAACATTAATATATCAACATATTACAATGTATGTAATTATATAATTAATAATAATATTACAATGTATAGAGTATATAATATATATGGGCATTTGTTCCTATGACTAAAAATGAAGATAATACATATTTCACAGTATTGTTATGAAGATAAAATAAAAATATTTTAGAGGAAGTGCTCGAGTTTCCCATTCCCTCAGCTCCCACAAGAATACACAGGTCTTTTCACATTCATGTGTTTTGTTGTTTGGTAGCTCTCTAGGCCCTCATCACAATTTAAATATTGTCTTATGTACCCTAAGTTTCTAAACTGCCTCCCTTGTACTAACATTACCATTTTAATACACTTCTGTTATACTGGGTTAATCAAAATGTTTGTTCGGGTTTTTCATGGAAAAATCCGAACTTTTTGGCCAATCCAATATATCAAGTTTACATATCTTTCATTCTCCAATAATAAACTATGAAAACACTGAAGATAATTTTTTGTGCCTTCATCACCAAGTCTGCGGCATGCAATAAGTGCTCAATGATTGAATGACAAGTACCATTGTGATTGCAAAGTGACAGGTAAGAAAAGTAGTACCTTACACAATGTAGAAAGCTCAATTAGGAATTCCAAGAAAACCTGTCCTGAGTGTTAACCATAGAAGTTAGAGGGGATATTGTGTGTGGCTAGTTTGGCTAATTAAGAGTAATGAGAATATTAAGAGGTCGATGCCTGTGTTAAAGGAAGCAAAGCAGATGGTAAAGAAGTTAAGTGATAGGCTGAAGGCTTTGGATACTTTCAATATTCAGCAGTTTTAGTTTTTTTCCCCAAAACTAAAGAATGTATAGAACATGCATTTTAAGTCTCATACATGCCTTCCTTAAAAACCAGTTCAACCACTTACTATCCCAAAACATCAATTTATTCTTATTTCAATGAGCTCTTATAAAAAGTACCTAGCATAGAGGATCCCTTAAATGTTAGTACTGCTCCACCCCCTAATCCTGACTCTAATGCTTCAAGGAAGAGTAAAAGGAAACATCAATTTCACCTTATTGAATGCCTTCTGTGTGCCAGGTGCTGTTGAAACCAAGATATTTATATCTTTGTACCCACTGTCTTCAGGTTGTTTACAGACTAGTTGGGAAGCCTGACAGGTAAATCTGTGATAAGCTAGTACCACCTTATAATGTGTTTTGCTACAGAAGTAAGTATTGGGTATTGTGGGAGCCTAGAGAGGCATCCAAGTCAGACTCTTCAGAAGCTCTTCCCTGCTATTTACTTGGTGGGGGGGATGGTGGAATTTCCATACCAATATTCTTTGCAAAATCCCACAGTACATTTAGCAAAACTAAATGTATCACTGTATCCTTAAAGTGTTGACCAGATTCAAAGCCTTTTAGAATAAAAATCTATATGTAAAACAATGATTTTAAAAGGTTTTTGTTTTATGGAGCTATAAGATATAAATGTTGGATCCTGTTAATCCTAAAGTCCTGATAAGTTCTGTAACATATGCCAGAATTGTTGGAGAGCTAACACACGCAATACAGCCAAAAACAGTTACTGTTTTTTCTCACCGACTCAGGAATCTGCTTGAAAATGGATCAACATATATTGGACTTAATGCTGCCCTCTGCGGCCTAATAGCAAATAGCCTCTTTCGACGCATCCTACATGTGACACAGGCTCCTGTAGCTGCTGGCTTACCAATGGCAGTGATCCCATTTTTGATGGCACACATATCTTACAAAGGTTTTGTAAGCTTACCTTTGAATACAGGTAAATTCTATTTCACTGTCACCAGCAAGTCTGCTTTGGTATATGTACATTATTTGCACCTTACATTAATCCTTAAATAATTTTAGCAATTGGCTATATGCTGTAATACAGTCACTGCTTGGATAAGACTGAACCTTGCTAGCCTCTCTATGTAAAACAGCAATTCAGATTAGCATGGTCTACCAAACAAGTAAAATATATGCACAGTAATTCTAAATACTTTCCTTTATCTAACTTCTCTCTCCCACAGTGTTTGGTAAGAAATATTTGGAAACTTTATTATTTTTTAAATGCTGACTGCCTTAATTTTTAAAAAATTATAGAATTTCCTTAAGGGGAAAAAAATTTTTATGGGAACAAGACTCTTTATCTTGTTCCCATAAAAATCACTAAATCTCTAAAAGCACTAAATGTGTATATGTGCAATAGTTATCAAATACATGGAGACTTGATTTCCTTTGGACAGTTCACCATATTTACTGAGTACTCCAAGTATAGGTAAATCATGAAAGAATTTCTGATTAATAATTTTAAAAAATTATTACCACAGGTGGTAGTAGGGAGGCAGTCCATTTAAATTCTCTTAAGTGCTACTTCAGATTTAAATTAGATGAGTATTTGCTTGAATCCCCAAGATCAGTGTGGAAAGAATTTTTATGTGCACGGAAACCTATTGCACAATAAACTGAACAGAATGAGTGAAAACACAGGTTAGTGTAGCTATTTTTAATACCTTGTACTAATCTGGAAATGAATAAACAATTTTATAAAAATGAAATCACACTGCATAATGTAAAAATGTAAGATAAATCAAACTGTTAAATTTCCCATGGGTTTAAAAAGTTTCTTAAAGACAAAAATATTAGCTCAGGTTTGCTAATACATGCGCAAAAAGCTAGAAGCAGTGCAAAATGAGTATTATATTCAAGTTCAAAACAAATTAGGGAATTTTTCCTAAGATGGTTTTATCAGTTATTCCTGGCTGTTTTAGATTATCCATATGTGTAATTATACCTTTTAACATGCCTTGTAGAAATGCATTTGCTGTATTACTGCCTGAAAATTGAGTATCTGTGATACATAAAAGGGGACCTTGCATTCTTTAAATGTTTGCTTGACTATCCATTTGCAGAACTAATTTATTTCCTAGGTGATTTACATTGTGAAACCTGTACCATAACACGAGGTGGACTGATTGGTCTTGTTTTTGGTGGCGTGTACCCTGTTTTCTTGGCTATCCCTGTGAATGGTGGCCTAGCAGCCAGGTAGGATTGCTTTCCATAATTATCGAAAAACTTTAGTAATATATATAAATGATTGCCTAGAAAATGCAAACTTTAAAACAGCAATTACATTTTCTATTTTTAAGGCAGTGTTACCTGTTTGACTTGAAAGAGTTAACAAGACTTGTTTTTTCTGGGTAATCAAAGAATACTTCTGAAGAATTTGAAAACACTTCTAGAAATTTATCACACTACCTCTTGGGTGGGTAGTTCAGGTTCTTAGCTTTACATATTGAATACTAGCTACAAAGCTGCAAAAAGTACTGTGACTAGCGTGAAAGCTACATTATATGCATAATGTTCTTAGGGTCTGAGTACTTCCTCTAAAAGAAAATTCCATCAGAAAATGTCTCGCTATAAGCCAAAATAATTCAGTTATTCTCTGATGAACTCTTGTACCAAGCAATCTATACTATATGAGCTTCCAGAGGTGAAACGGAGAAAAGGACAAAAGAAAACAAAAGGACAGTTTTTATGACTAATAGACATTGAAGAGAATAGCATTACCTCAGTCTTTACCTAAGCTAGTTTTAAGACTTCTGGAATTAATATGTATTGTACACAGATTTGCCACTTGATACAACTGTCTTTTCTAGTGAACTGTCTCAATGTTTTCTTACAGGTATAACTCAGCCCTGCTACCCGAGAAAGGAAACATCTTAAATTACTGGATTAGGATTTCTAAGCCTGTCTTTAGAAAGATGTTATTTCCCATTTTGCTCCAGACTGGGTTTGCAGCATACCTTGGGTCTAGACAATATAAACTACTTATAAAGGCTCTTCAGTTACCTGAACCTGACCTAGAAATTCAGTGATGGTTAAGCAAATCTGTACACAAAAATAAAACTGTAAAAATAATCTACATCTAAGTATGAATAAATAAGACTTGTAATTTATCACATGAGGTACAATTCTGGGATCTACAACAAAAGGCTGAATAAATTATTCAACACTACCCACTTAGCCAAGAGCCTACTTCTCTAGTGTTCCCAATACCGTCTCTCCCACATTGCTTGCCCTACTCCTTTACGTTAGGCAGTTTGGTCTGTAACAGGGAAAACCACACAGCAGTTTTCACTGAAAACCTCAAAGAATCCAAACAGGAATGAAAATGGCAGGGGCCAGGGTGGGGAGTATCAAACACACTACAGAAACGTTACACTTCATTTTCTCAATTCACTGTTTCCATAGGTATTATTCTTTCATAGAATCTTAGAACATATTTAAAAACATTCCTTACAGAGGGATCAATTCCCAGTATTCTTCACAGATGATTATTCAGGCTCAGCTTGAGCTGTCCTAATGATAGTTACCTACTTCAAAAGTCATCCTATTTATATCATTGGAAAGCTATACTCTTATAAGATTAAGGCAAATTCTATCTTTGAAGCTTTCATCTAGTGTGGTATAGTTCTTTAGAAGCACATAGACCTGAGCCATTTTTTTTGGCTGTATGATGCTAAGCAAGTTAACTGATCTCTCTGGCCCTCAGTTTCCTCATCAGTAACCTCACTCAAGATTGGTATCATACATGTAAGTTGACTTAACGTAGCACCTGTCATCAGGCACTCAAATTTGAGGTAGCCATATTCTTCCTATTGTTTCTGGTTTTGTTTTTTGAAATATCCTAGGTCTATTCCTCAATTCCTAAGATGGATCATTTAAATTTTTGAAAGGATCTGTTGTTTCCCTTCCTAAAAGTTTTCATCTCAGTTCTTGAAACCATTTTCTCATGTAACAGCATCTAAATCAGCATTGGCCAACAAAACTTTCTGTGATGATGAGGAAATATTTTATATTATGACTGATATGTTAGCACTAGCCATATGTGGCTATGGAGCACCCAAAATTTGACTAGTGCACCGGAGTAAGTGAATCTTTTATTTTAATTAATTTAAATTGTTTAGCCACATGTGGATAATAGCCTCAGTGTTATACAATGCAGAGCTAGACCAACACTTTCTTATGAAACAAGCCAGTCATACCAAACAGTATTTGTGTCATCCAAGACCACATTCACAAGCATCTTAACTATTCTTTTCAAATACAGTGATATATCTGTTAAATAATCTTATGCTACTTAAAATTATATGAAAGGATTTAGCCTGTCACCTAAAAAAGGCAGCTGAGAGTGGGACAGGCTTTCAGTGGCCCTTAAAGAAAGCAGTGCAGCCAAAGATGTAAAATTCAATTAATAAAATACAAGGGAATTCCCTGGCAGTCCAGTGGTTAGGACCCCACACTTTCACTGCTGAGGGCACAGGTTCAATCCCTGGTCGGGGAACTCACACAAGCCACGTGGTGAGGTCAAAAAAAACCAAACAGAAACAGATTATAAAACAAAATTCCCTATCAAACTGTTTGATAAAAAAAAAAATCCCAATTATCAGACAAAAGAATCTGTATTTTACTGTGGATATTCTCTGGGTTATACAATTAAGGCTGATTTTTCTTTTCATTCTGATTCCTTTCTGGATAATCCCAGCTTTCTGAAATGAATATGCTTTACCTTTACAACTAGGAAAAACATATATAAAAGGCAAAAAAAGAAAACCAAAAAACTTTATTTTACAAGCTAAAATACCACGATGAAGCTGTCTGACCCAAAATTATACATTTTATGTGTGTGCTGTCATTTTTATTTAAAGCAGAGTTCTACTTATCACAGTAAAAAAAAAAAAAATTAAAATTCCTAACTTCAAAAATAAGAAACCCAAATTACTGAATTAGACTCCTTTAAAAAGAGAGAATGGTATAATGAACTTAGATAATTCAAAACCCACTGATATTACTAAATGGATAATTTAGCACAAATTGTTTCCTTACTTATCCTTAAAACACTCCCACCGTACTTACTCCCTAGCATACCACCATCTATAAACATACAAAAATTTACAATGGTTTCTGCAACCAAAAACGATTTCTAACATCTGTCCTCTACCATATTTTTCTTAAATCATCTTCCCAGGTAGTAGAAATGGGCAACGTAAGCCAAAGAATGTTACTTTAAACCTGTTGCTATAAATGTACTTTACCAAAACTTTTGGTCAGGGGGCAAATTTGTGCGAGTCTCCTGTGATCTGCATTACAATTTAAGGAAAGTCATTTTTAGCTAAGACCTGAAGAACACTGCCTCAGTCAGGAAAATAGTTTATTTCAATTCTGTCACAGTAAACAAACTATTTAAACGTGTCTTTCAAAATTTATTCTGTGCAGTTATTTGGCTTTAAAAAAGAAGGTTCATGTTATACTATACTTAAACTAAGATATTAATTTGTAAACCCCAGACTATGGTACATTAGAAGCCAGAGGGGTTTGACCTCAGTGGGTAAAGAGGAAACAATTTTTTTTTTTTTGCAGTACGCGGGCCTCTCACTGTTGTGGCCTCTCCCAACTCACAGGCTCAGCGGCCATGGCGCACAGGCCCAGCCGCTCTGCGGCATGTGGGATCCTCCCAGACCGGGGCACAAACCCGTGTCCCCTGCACCTGCAGGCGGACCGTCAACCACTGTGCCACCAGGGAAGCCCAGGAAACAGAATTTGATGGCACATTTTAAAGGAAGTTGGGCCACCAATAAAATTCAAATCCGTACATATTAACAGCTACACGAATGTTCAAAACACCAAGTGACTAGATTTTTAAATTAGATTAACTGAAAATTGAGCAAAAGATGAATTTCAGCAAATTTTGGGTCAACAGAACTACAAAAAATTGGGAATTCCCTGGCGGTCCAGTGGTTAGGACTCCACACTTTCACTGCAAAGGGCCCGGCTTCAGGAAGTAAGATCCCACAAGCCACGTGGCATGGCCAAACAAAAACTACAAAAAATTATGAAAGCCCACTGTGACCCGGTTTCTTTTTAAAAAGTGGGGAAAACGGCTAAGAAATCCTGAATGTACAAATTGGGGAAAGGTAAAAGACTAGGAATAAAAACACTGAGTAACCAAAGCAATGAACAGGGCAACTTTCTTTTAACCTTTATCTTTAAAAAATATTTTTCCTCTAATATTACAGGATTTATTGCTAACGATAAAGTAATTTACTTTCTGAATAAAATTTAAATTATCTCCAGTTTAATTTTCCTGCACTTTAAAACTGCATGTAAATGACCACTTGCAGTCTAGGTCAGAGCTCTGAGCTCAGTCTGGTATTATAAGACAATAGGGAGTGACTGGCAGAGAGTATTAAGGTATTCAAGTTCAAATATGTAAAAAGTACTGTGCTGGCCAAACAAACACTTTACAGGTTTCTAATGGAGGACCTCCCCTTTTTGATCCCTGGCTTAAATGGTAACTACCTGGTTTCTCAACAAAAAACAGTACAGTAAAATATAAAAATATAACCATTTGGGAAGGTCTCAAAACTCTGTATTGATAGCCTGGGGGAAAAAAACTAAACACTTGAAAATATTTTACTACCTATTCAACCTTAAATAGTCATATAAGATTGTTTAGCTTAAAGGCATACCTCCAAAATACTGAACTAGGTAATCACATACTTTAAAAGGTAATGACTCATTATCAGTGAATTATCCACTCTATTCTATCAAAGCAGTAGTTATAGTCACTAAATAGTGTTGATGCCTACCTGATTTTGGTTACAATACAACCAGCTGTACTGTTCATACTGTAGGAGCATCCATCAATCACATAAGCATAAGCCACTGGGAATGCTCTTTGCTGCCTGGCATCAGAGACACTGAATACACTTACAAGAAACTGAGTGGATTTAATAAATTTTTTATATCACCATACAATAACCAAACGGTATAGTTATTATGATGAATCATTCTGGAAAGAAAATAAGAGCCTATCTCCTACCCCCTCCCACTTCTATCATCTGCACACTTCCCAAATGAGTCAGTAAGATAAAATGACTCAGTCTAGACCAGGTGAAAGAATGTATTAACATAATCCAACAAAAATGAAATAAAACAACCAGAGTTTTGAGTGTTTTTTCACACTTGTAATAACTGGAAAAATGTTTCAATTAAGTAAAACAACCATATTCCATGAAAAAAGCCACTCCCATCATCCAGAATACTAAAGCCCTTACATACTAGAGAAATTTTAATATAAAACAGTAGAAACTAGTATACCATTCATTAGAAACCTCAAAATATTTTTAATAAGTCCTCGGAGAAAGCTCAAGAAGCCAAAAACCTCAGAATCCACACATCTTGGCATTACCCTGAATCGCAATTAACTACCCACACATTTAATCATAATCAATTTTTCAAAGATATACAGACAAATCAATGCATCTATTTAAAAAGACTACTCTTTAAAGACTTTACATTAACTTTTATATTCTACTCAGCAACGTCTGTCTGTACTTCAGATTAGTTCTCATGTTCCAGGAAATAAATACAAACTCATGATATGCCTGTGATCACTGATGGCCTGTTTATGTAATTCTACTCCACTAAATCTAATTCCACAGAATGTGCGCTTGATTATGTAAAGAATCTAATATTCCTTGATGAAATACTATCATTCTCTTCTCCAGTGGTTGCAATTTTTAAAAGGTATGCAAAGAACTGAGTATCACTCCCATGAAAGACAAAAGTAAGTATAATTTTGTTCCAAAATTAACTTTGTCTCATGTATTTCTATTAAGTCTTTCAAGGATTCCAGAGAATCTTTTCATATCTCCATTTCTGGAAAGTGAAATCAGTATAGAAGTAATTTGGGAACTTGAAAATGGCATTCATTTTTTTCAGCAGATGCCAAATTTTTGACCGACATGGCTCCCACAATTACTTTGTTACCATCAGTCCAGTCAGTTAACAGGTTGTAGGAAAAGATTCGTTTTTGCAGACACTGCTAAGCTGTTTAAAGAGAAGAGAGAGAGATTAATTTAGTGATTATCAAATGCACAAATATTTAAAATATTTCGAACACTTTTTGTCGGATTACATCAGAGGTGTGACTACACTTTAACAAACGTGGACTTTTTAGTTAGGTTTGGTCAAGGAAGTGGAGAAACATTAAGTCAATATGATGTGTTAGTTCAATTAATGTATAAATTCCTGTCACTATCGGAAGACAAACATTTAAAGCTACATCTTTAGTACTTGCTTTATCATTCTGCCACAGAAGCACAATTAGGAAAAAAAAATTAAAATAAAAAAGATTCCCCAAACACTAAATTGCTTTCATCCATTACAGTAAATAGAGCCAAACCAGAAAATTTCTAAATCCGTATTATATTCCAGAAATCTCCTTTATCCAACTACTAATCATTCAGAACACAATTTTCTAAAAATAGTAAGACAACAGCTTCATATTAATCATAACTTTTTTAATTAACAAGTAGTGAATAGGACACTTTAAGATATTGTTTACTACATACTGAAATAAACATATCTGTTGTAAATTCAGAAACCCAAACATTTACAGTAAAATGTGTTTACACATAAATATGACCAAATTTATTTAAAGCCCCTGTTAGATAGGTCCTAAATACATGCAATACCATGTAAAAACAAGACCATGACGTTGATGCAAAAAATGACAAAATCACTAATTTACCAAAATTAGAAAAAAAAGAGAATGAGATGGAAACTAAGAAAAGACAGTTAAAACAGAAGCAACCTAACAAAGCAGCTTTTAAAATAGTCGATACTAATCTCCATTTTCAAAAGTTCTTAATCAAGTATTTCCAAAAACTGCCATTTATAAAATGACATTCTAAAAATCTATACTTGGAATGTCAAAGCATCCCAATTCAGAAAGCTTTGACTACTGTTTCTCCCCAGCCCCAAACTTCAAATAATGCAGGAAAATCATCGACATTAGGAAGAAAATATTCCAAGGGAATGGTATAATTTTTAGAAAAACGCACTTACTGCTTCCAGAAACTTTTAAGACCCACAGCATTAACAACAATCATTTTTCCTATTTTCATCCATTATTTTCTAATGTCATGTTAGAGATGAATAAATTATTTGAGCCCATGACTGAAAGATCAACAAACCTGGTTTTATTATGACACCATATTTTTGTCATTGGTACTGCACAAAATTATATACAAAGAAATATATACAAAATGTTCAAGTATTAATTAACTTTCAATTCAAGGCTTCTGTTTCAAAAAGCTACATTAACATATTCCATAAAGATAGCACAAATTAGTCATTTCAAATAACTTTTCCAACTACTTTTGGTTTTTATATATATTTATATATATAATTCAGTAGGCACTAAAAATCCATGCAGCTGCATTGTGAGGGGCTTGCTCCTGCACTTAGGTATAAGCAGGTTCATCACTCCAGGTTGTGAGTTTGGCTACTATCCATTCATGCTCAAGTGCAGTAGATGATTTTACAAAATATGCTGTAATGCACTGGAAACCAGAGACCAAGTTAGGTCTCAAAAGTGTATTATCTAGCAACAAAACATTTACAGTTCTGCAAGAACAAGATTCCATTTTCATAACCAAATAACAACAAAATAAAACATTTTATATGTAAGATAACTTACATCTTTGGACTGCTGGAAAATACTTTTTAATTATGAACATTTTAAAATAAAAGCAGAAGCCCTGATATTACCTCTTTTTCCTCATTTCTTATACTACCTTTTAAAATAAAGCAGGAAATGTGGCCAGCAGCTGGTCCCGTCTCTTCTGCCCCAACAGCTGTATCCACTTTAGCACAAAGAAAAACAAGGATGCTAAATACGTATATACTTTATCAAACAGTGATGTTTCACAAAGAATTTCTTAATGTCTCTTACACTGAAAGACACTGTGACTTAATCTATACAACTGGACAATAGATAATAGAGTACTTCAAAGGAAGACTATGTCCCAACTTTGGAAAAAGTGTCAATCGTGTCATTAAGTCACTCAATTTTAAAACTTACTTTTAAATAGGACAAATACCCTTGAAATATGGAGAATAAGATTCTTTGTGAAGCCTCACTTTACACGTTTTCATTCACATTTCATAACCTTCAATTTCTAATCATACATAAATTTAACCTAAAATTTTAATACAACAAAAATAAAGGTGTTCAACAATTTATTCATACTCAGTGATAGGGTAAATCACTGTGCTGGTCCTCAAAGAAACATTTCATTAACCATTCTTATTTTTCCTTTAAGTAACTAACACAGGAGTCTGATATGCATGTTAATTTCCAACTTCTCTAATGGTGAGATAAAAATCTATTAATCTGAATAGATTGTATATCTAGATCTATGAAAAACAAAAGGCATTCTTGAATATTTAAGAGACTTCTGTCATCTCCACAAAATAACTGATCACATTTGTGTATGCCCCAAGTACTTATTGTCAACCTCTGAAAAGTTGCTCTAAAACTGGAATTCCAATTTGCACCTTGTACAACTCGGAACTTCCATTCAACTTCACCTGTGTCACTTTCTCCAAACTGTATCTCTATTAGCAGCTTTCAGTGTACAGTTGGAACCGATGTCATCCAAGGCCATGTCCACACTGGGGACAGAAGAGCTAGGTACACGCAAGTCTGAACAAGGGGACACATTAACAGCTATTTCAACCAGAAAAAGCAACTTGAATACAATATCGACCAGCACAAGTCTGTTTCCAGGGTGGACAGGGCCCAAATTAGATTCCCCTCCCACCTTCCAAAAAAGAAAAGAAAAAAAAAATCACACACACACACACAAATTGAGATGTTGCCCATTAAAGTAGACTAAGCAGCAGAGCATGAGCGTTACGTGAAGAGATGGATCCTTACCAGGTTGTGAGGCGGGAACGACTGTTCTGTAACCCCTACAACGGAGCCTGGCAGGAAGGAAATCACCTAAAAAAGAAACTGTCAGAGAGATTTAATAGTGACATGTTATCATTAGGAGTTGGTTACAGTGTCACATTCATGCTTTTAGCTAAACACTTAAAGATTCAATATTACTTTTTTCCTCCTCTGAAATGTGTCCAGTGAAGATGTCCCACTAAGGTGTTTTACATGGTGTAAGGGAGTTGAAAGGGGTAAACGCGGATAAAGAGCAGATTACTTGACCCTACATTTTAAGAGAAGACGACGCCTTCCGGGCGCACGCCGAGCAGAACTCCACCGACACCTTATCCTTGTCCACATGAAGACACACTCCTCCGGCTGCGTCGTCCTCTTCCAGCAGGTCCTGCTGCTGCTTTCCCACGGGCAGAGCGTAGTCGTGGTCACCGGCGGGCGAGTCTCTGAAGAGCGAGGTGGTCAGCCGCAGTCCCACGCCGCTCAGCCGGCTCAGCAAGCGAGCCAGTCCGGTCTCGTTGGCTAAGACGGCCCGTAGGTAGCGACTCTCCTCCTGCAGTGCTTGTACGCGCTTGCCTAGCTCCCGATTCTCGGCCCGCAGCTCCTGGTTCTCGGCTGCCAGACCCCGTACTCGACTCTCCAGCCCCATCACGTACTCCTTCTTCTTCAGCCGATTGAGACGGGCAGCAGCCCCCGCCCACTTCCGGGGACTCTTTGTCGCCGCCTGGTTGTTGTCGTTGCCGCTGCTGCCGCCGCCTCCTCCCGGGGACTTTCTCCGCCTCTTTTCGCCGCCGCCACTGTCACTGCCGCTGCTGCAGCCTCCGATGCCGTTTAACAGCCTCTGCAGCAGGTCAGAAAAGCGCTGCATCTCGGCAGCCGCGGGCTCGCCTTGAAATATGGAGAATAAGATTCTTTGTGAAGCCTCACTTTACACGTTTTCATTCACATTTCATAACCTTCAATTTCTAATCATACATAAATTTAACCTAAAATTTTAATACAACAAAAATAAAGGTGTTCAACAATTTATTCATACTCAGTGATAGGGTAAATCACTGTGCTGGTCCTCAAAGAAACATTTCATTAACCATTCTTATTTTTCCTTTAAGTAACTAACACAGGAGTCTGATATGCATGTTAATTTCCAACTTCTCTAATGGTGAGATAAAAATCTATTAATCTGAATAGATTGTATATCTAGATCTATGAAAAACAAAAGGCATTCTTGAATATTTAAGAGACTTCTGTCATCTCCACAAAATAACTGATCACATTTGTGTATGCCCCAAGTACTTATTGTCAACCTCTGAAAAGTTGCTCTAAAACTGGAATTCCAATTTGCACCTTGTACAACTCGGAACTTCCATTCAACTTCACCTGTGTCACTTTCTCCAAACTGTATCTCTATTAGCAGCTTTCAGTGTACAGTTGGAACCGATGTCATCCAAGGCCATGTCCACACTGGGGACAGAAGAGCTAGGTACACGCAAGTCTGAACAAGGGGACACATTAACAGCTATTTCAACCAGAAAAAGCAACTTGAATACAATATCGACCAGCACAAGTCTGTTTCCAGGGTGGACAGGGCCCAAATTAGATTCCCCTCCCACCTTCCAAAAAAGAAAAGAAAAAAAAAATCACACACACACACACAAATTGAGATGTTGCCCATTAAAGTAGACTAAGCAGCAGAGCATGAGCGTTACGTGAAGAGATGGATCCTTACCAGGTTGTGAGGCGGGAACGACTGTTCTGTAACCCCTACAACGGAGCCTGGCAGGAAGGAAATCACCTAAAAAAGAAACTGTCAGAGAGATTTAATAGTGACATGTTATCATTAGGAGTTGGTTACAGTGTCACATTCATGCTTTTAGCTAAACACTTAAAGATTCAATATTACTTTTTTCCTCCTCTGAAATGTGTCCAGTGAAGATGTCCCACTAAGGTGTTTTACATGGTGTAAGGGAGTTGAAAGGGGTAAACGCGGATAAAGAGCAGATTACTTGACCCTACATTTTAAGAGAAGACGACGCCTTCCGGGCGCACGCCGAGCAGAACTCCACCGACACCTTATCCTTGTCCACATGAAGACACACTCCTCCGGCTGCGTCGTCCTCTTCCAGCAGGTCCTGCTGCTGCTTTCCCACGGGCAGAGCGTAGTCGTGGTCACCGGCGGGCGAGTCTCTGAAGAGCGAGGTGGTCAGCCGCAGTCCCACGCCGCTCAGCCGGCTCAGCAAGCGAGCCAGTCCGGTCTCGTTGGCTAAGACGGCCCGTAGGTAGCGACTCTCCTCCTGCAGTGCTTGTACGCGCTTGCCTAGCTCCCGATTCTCGGCCCGCAGCTCCTGGTTCTCGGCTGCCAGACCCCGTACTCGACTCTCCAGCCCCATCACGTACTCCTTCTTCTTCAGCCGATTGAGACGGGCAGCAGCCGCCGCCGCCTTCCGGGGACTCTTTGTCGCCGCCTGGTTGTTGTCGTTGCCGCTGCTGCCGCCGCCTCCTCCCGGGGACTTTCTCCGCCTCTTTTCGCCGCCGCCACTGTCACTGCCGCTGCTGCAGCCTCCGATGCCGTTTAACAGCCTCTGCAGCAGGTCAGAAAAGCGCTGCATCTCGGCAGCCGCGGCCTCGTCATCGTCGTCCCCTCTCCACAGGCCGCCGCTATCTGAGCCTCCGCCGGACGAGGACAGAGGCCCGGGCGAGTTGAGCCCGGGCTCCAGATGCCAGTCTGGTTGCCGGGGGTCCAGCAGATCCGCCAGTTCCAGGCCGGACAGGAAGTCCATGTCCTCCGTCTCCTCCCCGGGGACGCTGGAGATAGCCTCCTCCTCCATCTCCTCGGGCGAGGGCGCGCGCGCGGCCACGATGCCGCGGCCCCCCCTCCCGGCGTCCAACTCGCCCTCGTCGCCGCGCGGCTGTTTGCGGCCGGGAGACCCGGCCGCCGCCGTCCCCTCGTCCTCCGCTGCCGCCCGGGTCAAGTCCGGGGGCAGCGAGCAGGTCGCGACCGACGCCGGGCTCTCGCTGCGGGTTGGGGAGTCGCTGCCCGAGGCCGCCAGCAGTTTGGTCAGGCTATGCCTCATGGGGCCCGACAGCGGGCCCACGTAGGCCCCGGCCCCTCAGACCGGGCCTCGCTGGTCCCAAGGACCCAGAGCGGGTAGCCGGGCAGCAGGCCAGAACGAAATGAAGAGGAAGGTCCGAGTCGCCTCCCGCCCGACTTGGCTGGTCGACCCCCCGCGCCGGGGCGGGGGGGGGG
>NW_006774099.1:135493-138268 GCF_000442215.2 Lipotes vexillifer
GGGGGGGGGGGGGGGGCGGTGGGCGGTGGAGGGAAGGGAGATGGAAGCGGCGAGGCCCAACGATGAGTCGACCGCGCCACCCAGACAACGGCCTGGCCGGAAGTCAGTCGATCTCGTTCCAGCCCCTCCCACCGCATTTCGCGCTCCACCAGGCTCTAGTATCGCGAGAGTTCGAATGAGGTCTGGAGCTGGAGTAGCTCCAGATCTCCAGTGATGTCATAGTAACAGCGGCAAAAATAACAACAAACCTGGGAATTATTGAAAAAGTGGTCTATCCTCGCGGCCCTCACGTCTCAATACTCTGTACACTAGCTTCCACCTCAGTGAAGCCAGTCTCGCTCAGAAATGATCTTTTAGATACCTAATTTTTGAATAATCTTAGTTATCCTGGAACTTAAGACTGCTGATCAGATTCTTCTTGGAATTGCTCCTTTCCCCTTTCGCTATATCACAAGATCTTTTCACTCAAACACTTATAGAGTACTAGAAGAAAAAAGAGGTGAATAAGTCATTCATATGTAATTTAATTTTTCCAAGTTTTTATTATAAAAATTTCCAAGTATACAGAATATATGAAAGAATATTACAGTATCCACTCTAATTCAACAATAGTACCCAATATCCAGACTCAACAATTCAACAATTAACATTTTGCCATATATGCTTTACCTGTATATAAGTGTTTGTAAAACTTTTTTTTTTTTTTTTGCAGAATCATCCCAAAGTTGCAGACAAGACACACCACCCAAACATGCTGCAGTATGCACCTCTAAAAACAAGAACATTCTATTTCATAGTCATAATACTGTTATCAGGTCTTGAGAAAATTAACAATCTTGCTAATATCTATTACCCATACCATATTCAAATTTGCTCAGCTTTCCTCAAAAATCATCTTTTATGGCAGATATGTTCTTTTGAACCAGGATCCAATCATGGCTCACTTATTGCATTTGATTGCTTTTTCCCCCATTTGTCAAACTAGAATAGTCCCTTCCACGTTTTAGTTTTTCTTAATATTGGCTTTCTGAAGAGACAAGGTCAGTTGTCTTGAAAAATGCACCACATTCTGGATTTGTCTGTTTCCTCATGGTGTTATTTTGTTCCTCTAGTCCCACAAGGTATTTCAAATTTGAAGCAGTTCACAAATACATTAGAATACAGTGAAACAACTCAAATTTTTACAGAGCAAGGCCAGTGAAAATACAGATGAAATAGGAAGATAAGGAGTTCTGAAAGGAGGAAAAGTTTGTATTATAATAGGATGGACGTAAAATCTTACACAATTCCTCAAGTTGAGCTAACAATACACTAAGCTTCCTGGTAACCCAAACAAATAAACTTTCCTTTATTTGTTTATGAGTAAAGTATACATGAACTCCTCAACTGCTTTTCCAGTTCTCATGTCTAAAAGAAACTTCTCTATGGGATACTGAATAAAGTAACAGATAGCCTCACCAATAGCTACCTTTATATGGCTGTTTCTTAGAACGATAGAAAGCAAGTTCCAGGAAAGCTAGACACTGATAGGTCCCAATTTTCCAGAACAGCACCTGGCACGGGAGAGGCTTTGATAAATATTTGTTGAATGAATGAATGAAGAAGGTCTCCAACTTTTAGCTGAAGGCATTACACTAAAGCTCAACCAAATGAAAACAATTCTTCAAGGGGCACAAATGAGCATTACATATGGTATCTAGAAGAAGAAATAAGTGGCCTCCATGTCCTTCTTAAGCTTCCCATTAGGAAAGGTTTTGCTAAAGTAGAACAGCAAACAGTTTGAGATAATAAATATTCTGGCATATTTTGACTTACAGGTGTTTTGTGTGCCTGGTAATCCCATCGAACTGCATTTTCTCTTTGGGCAAAATCAAGATCATGGATTGATTTATCATTTTTTCCCTAAATTACAAGATATTGGATTAAATATACATTGTTTAAGAGCCTCTCCAATTGGATTAAGAGGAAAGTAGAAAACTGAAAGAGAAGAAAGTTTTTACAACGTAGCCTCAGAAGACAAAAAAAGCAACTGAAGCAAGGGTAAAACTCCCAGAAAATGGCTTTCCCTCCCTTTCACCGTTCCTCCCTTTTCTTCTCCTCATTCTTCCCATTCTCTCCTTCTTCAGAGTTGGTTTTTCTTTTTTCTGGTTATAATGATCATTACAAAAGATTCAGACAGTGCAGAACTGTACAAATAAGTAGAAGGATATTACCCATAATCTACCTCAAAATAACTGTTATTAAAATTTTGGTGTATAATAGAGTTTTTCTATGTACAGACATAGAACAACACATTGTTTATTTTAGTTCTTTGAACTCTACTCTTTTGGTATGAATACTTTGTGGACATCTTTCATACAACTAAATGTAGGTCCACATGCTTATTTTTATTTTTATTTTTATTTTTATTTTTATTATTTTTTTGCGGTGCGCGGGCCTCTCACCGTTGTGGCCTCTCCCATTGCGGAGCACAGGCTCTGGAAGCACAGGCTCAGCGGCCGTGGCTCACAGGCCTGGAAGCTCCACATGCTTATTTTTGATGACTGCCTACAATTCCATTTCATGAACTTTCCAACTTTTATTCAACCAGTTACTCACTGATAGCACAT
The DNA here is from genome assembly GCF_000442215.2 of Lipotes vexillifer. Taxonomy (NCBI): domain Eukaryota; kingdom Metazoa; phylum Chordata; class Mammalia; order Artiodactyla; family Lipotidae; genus Lipotes; species Lipotes vexillifer. The sequence goes on from NW_006774099.1 coordinate 138,103, forward strand.
AAGTTGTATTGGATTTTTCACCATTATAAACCACACAATAATATTGTGCAAACATCTTTGTTCACTTATCCTATGATTTGCTTAGGATAAGGTATTTGAAGTAGAATTTCTGGCTAAGTTTGTTTTTCTTTTTCTTTTTTTTTTTTTTTTTTTACGCGGGCCTCTC
>NW_006774099.1:138396-139809 GCF_000442215.2 Lipotes vexillifer
CCTGCATCGGCAGGCGGACCCTCAACCACTGCACCACCAGGGAAGCCCCTGGCTAAGTTTTTATACATAGGCCCTTATTACATACGGGAAGGTATCTCTCCCCAGTGGTGGTCATGGTATGTAGTTCCTATGCACTCATGAGAGTGGATTTGTTCTTTTTAGAATGTGCCTATCCGAAAATTAAAAGTGATATCCTTTTTTGTGAATGTGCATTTCTTTGATTATTAGAAGGTTGAATGTTTTTCACATGACCAATTGATTTCTAACATGAATAGCCTTTTTACCTCCTCAGCCCATTTTTCTCTGAGGTAGGAGAAAATGTTTTTCAGGGAAAATATCTGTCTTTTTCCTTCTTGATTTATACGAACTCTTTGCATTATAAGGAAAACATACCTTTGTCTCTTGTATATTTTACAATTTTTCCCCCAGTTGATCATTTACTGGGGGAGGAAAGGGGTAAAAACTGCTTGTTTTGCTATAATTTTTAAATGGTCAATCTATCAAAATTTTCTTCCTGGTTTCTGGCTTTGATGTTAAGCCTAAAAAGGCTTTATTAGCCTAAATAAAACTGATATTTACCTATATGTTTTAGAACTTCTTTAATTACTTCTATTTATAATTTACTAAGAGTTTTTAACAAGTGATTATTTCATTTAGCTCCAAATGGAATTTATTCTAGTATAAAATGTGACATAGGAATATAATTTTTTCAAAAAGTTATTTGCCACAATATAATTTATTGAACAATTCATACTTGCCACACTGATTTCCCAACATGTATACCAGATATTAAATTCTTACATAAAGTTGAATCTATTTCTGGTCTTTTTCTTCTATTTCATTGATCAGTCTAACCATTCTGGAAGCAAAATCACTACATTTTTATGCAATTTTATAATATATTTTAATATGTCATAGGACAAGTCCTTTTTTGTTAGTCTTACTTTCTCAGAATTTTTAATCTCTATTTGAATATTTATTATTCCAGATAACTTTATAAAATTTTCCAAGTTCAAAGAAAAGCTGGAATTTTCATGAAAATTGCATTAAATTTATGAATTTATTTTTCCCAGCGACTTTATGCATTTTTTATCCTACTGGACTAAATTATTTCTTCTTTTATATTTTCTAAATGGTTATTGTTGCTACATAGGAAAGCTATTGATTTTTTTGTTAAATTTTTAACTGACTTACCCACTCAACTTTCTTAATAGTTTTTACTTTTAGCTTATTCATTCAAATTTCCCTGGTAGACAATTATAATTGTCACCTTATTATATATAATGACAATTTTGTCTCCTTCTTTGCAATACTTATTTCATTATCTTGACTTATAATGAAACAGCATTTCCAGATCGATATCAAATAATGCTGTTAATAACCAACTTACTTGTCTTATTCCTGACTTAAGCA
>NW_006774099.1:139819-177962 GCF_000442215.2 Lipotes vexillifer
GAATGCCTCTAGTGTTCGGTTGTTGCTTTGAGATGGGTATTTTTATTTGGTGAAGCTCAGTTGCAGGTAACAGAAACCAATTCAGCTATTTTAAGCAGAAAAAGATGTAATACAGAGAAGGTGTTTACAAAGTAATTGGAAGGACTGGAGGAGTGGGCATTAGGCTGGGTGATCAAGAATGCCTCTCAGTACAATGTGGCCAAACAGGCTTGATAGGTCACTGCTATCTCTGCCCCAGTTGGGAAAGTTGTAAACAGAAAGCTGGAATGTTAGCTTCAAGAGCACCGCTGCTGCCAAAACTTTCAACCTGTTGTATTAATTATCTATTGCTGCCTAAAAAGTTACCCAAAACCTAAAAACATCAATAAAACAACAATAAACATGTGCTTATTGTTGCGACTTAAAATAACAATAAACATTTGTTATCTCTGGCGGTTTCTATTGGTCAGAAATCTGTAAGTGCCTTGGCTATACAGCTTAGCTCTGGAATTCTCATGGAATTCAGCTAGATTTTGGCCTGGGCTGGAGTCATCTGAAGGCTTGGCTAAAACTAGAGGATCCACTTCCAAGATGGCTGATAGGTTCCTCCAGGGGAAGCATCAAAATAAAGAAAGGAAGAAAGGAAGGAAAGAAGGAAGGACTAATTCGAAAAGATATATGCACCCCGTTGTTCATAGCAGCATTATTTATGATAGGCAAGATATGGAAGCAATCTAGGTGTCCATCAACAGATGAATGGCTATATACATATATATATACGAATGGATATATAATGTATACATATTTATGGCTGGTATATTACTCAGCCATAAAAAGAATGAAATTCTGCCATTTGCAACAATGTGGATGGACCTAGAGAGTATTATGCTTAGTGAAATAAGTCAGAGAAAGAAAAATACTGTATGTTGTCAATTATATGTGGAATCTAAAAAAGTGAACCAAACTAATGTATATAACACAACAGAAACAGACTTACAGATACAGAAAACAAATTGTTACCAGTAGGGAGAGGGAAGGGGGAAGGGGCAAGATAGAGGTATGGGATTAAGAGATACAAACTACTATGTATTAAATAGATAAGCAGCAAGGATATATTGTACAGCACAGGGAAGTACAGCCATTATTTTGTAACAACTTTAAATGGAGTAAAATCTATAAAAATATTGAATCACTATGCTGTACATCTGAAACTAATATAATATTGTAAATCACCTATAATTGATAGATGATTGATAGATAGATAGATAGATAGATAGATAGATAGATAGAACTAGTGAATGAATACTAGGATGAAAACCCAATGTCTTCAAGAATGTGCTTGGCAGCAAAAACAGCCAAAGCAGAGGGAAAGGATCCCTGCCTCATTTGCATCTTCCAAATATAACTGCAGAGGTGTCTGGCAAATATAATTTGTTTTTGTTTCTTTTGTTTTAGTTTTTTCCATTTGTGCCATAAAGGAAAGCGCATTAAAAATGATAAATTGGGGGGCTTCCCTGGTGGCACAGTGGTTGAGAATCTGCCTGCTAATGCAGGGAACACGGGTTCGAGCCTTGGTCTGGGAAGACCCCACATGCCGTGGAGCGACTGGGCCCGTGAGCCACAACTACTGAGCCTGCACGTCTGGAGCCTGTGCTCCGCAACAAAAGAGGCCGCGACAGTGAGAGGCCCGCCCATCGCGATGAAGAGTGGCCCCCGCTCGCCGTAACTAGAGAAAGCCCTCTCACAGAAACGAAGACCCAACACAGCCAAAAATAAATAAATAAATTTATAAAAATAAAAAATAATAAATAAAAATGATGAATCGGGTGATTGGGATTGACATATATACGCTAATATGTATAAAATGGATAACTAATAAGAACCTGCTGTATAAAAAAATAAATAAGATTCAAAAATTCAAAAAAATAACAAACCCACATTAAAAGAGGGACTGAAATACATTATGAGTACCACCAGTCTATCAAATCCTCCACAAAGAGCATGACTTTATGGTACTTCATCACCAATACATACATTTATTGGCTTTCCTATAACAGAGAGTTGGCGTAGAGATGGTAGGGAATGAAGCTGAATCAGGGTTGGGATTTTGCTGAATAGATACAGCAGAAGGATAAGAGTGCTACAGAGGCCGGAGTGCTCATTTTAGTATAGTTTGCCTATGCACTCATGAAGTATAATCTGTAAAAGGTAGGAACTAAGACCATGAGAGGATTTTTATGATTGGATGAACATTAAAGATTCAAAAGATTGACACTGTCTAGGGTACTATAGGATTATGTTTACAAGTGCTACATATTTTGCATGGATTATGTTCAATTCTCAGTGTGCTAGCTGTATTTCCATTCCTTTCCTCTCAAAAAACCATTTCTGAATGTAAATGAATGAGAATTATAGTATTGTGGACTAATCTGGAATCTGATTTATTTTATTTTTAAATGACCAACATTTGTAACCAACTAAAATAGTAACAAATTACTGGTATGCCTCCCAACTAATCAAGCCCCACAGCTGCAGCCCCTGAAGTTGAGATTTGCTGCTCTGGTGGGGAAAGGGAGAGCAGGTGTAGAGGAATTTTGGGCATTAGGGATTTGGAAGGGTAGGAACAGAGCTTTTCGTGTTCTGTTGGGAAGGACTCCACTTCTCAGGTGGGAAATTGTCTTATCTCTCACCCCAGGCACCCCAGAGCCAGACCTTGGCTGAGCTGCTCCTGCTTCCCATTACCAGTTTCAAGTCATTTCTCTTCCTCTCTCCTTCACAAACCTGAGCTCTTTATTAACTTTAATTTTTTAAATATTGAAAATCTGCAATCATACAGAGCTAGAGAAAAAAGTATGCTGAATCCCTTGTATGCTCCTCCTCCAAATTTAAGAATTATTAAAATTCTGCCACACTTGCTTCATCCCCCTGCCTTTTTTTCCCCCTGAAATACTGTCAAATAAAAATCCTTGACATATGTCATTTTATCCCTACACACATCACTATACATTTTGACAATAAGGTCATTTTTTCTGTAACCACAATGTCATGATTGCAACTAGTCAAATTATTATGAATTTCTTGGTATCATCTAACCCCAGTCAATATTCAATTGTGTCAAAAATTTCCAGCTACAGATGGCTTGATTGAATAAGGACCCAAAGAATTCTAATACATTCCTTATATCTCTCAAACCTCTTTTAATCTAAGACAGCATTCCTCCACCCCTTTTCACCAATGCCATTTGATTTTCTGAAGAAGTCAGGTCAGTTGTCCTGTTCAATGTCCCATTATTCAATATTTGTCTGTTTGCTTTCTTGTACTGTTTTACTTTCCCCTCATCCCCATATTTCCTGTAAGCAGGAAGTTAGTTCTCAGGGCTTAGTTAGCTTAAGGTTCAACATTTTTGGCCGGAATACTTCCAAGGAGGTGCTGCTCTTCATGGCGAGTCACCTCAGGAGGCATATAACATCTAGCTTTCCTGTTTTTAGTGATGCTAAGATTGATCAATGTTTTCAAATGGGGACAGTAAAATTCTCCATTAACCTTTCTCCTAATGGTTTCATCTAATGATGATCAGTGCCTGAATAAATTATTTCACTACTTTTATTACCTGGGATTCTTTTATTATCTGGGATTCTTCAGTGAAAAGCAACTTTATCTCACCACGTATGGGCCATTTCCCCTGTGAAATACAGGGGATAGGAAAAGTAGGGTAAATGCTCACTCACTGAAAGCTTTAGCTCTCTGATTCCTCTTCACACAGTAAGATCTTATTTAAGGATACCCAGTAAGTGACATGATTTGAAACAAGGCAGTCTGATGCCAATGCTCCCGTTCACTCACTGCACTAATACCTTGACTAGTTTGTTGATCACAGATTTGGGTTTCTAAAGGGCGTAGTGAAAGGATTTGAGTGGGGATAGGGCATGGGGAGGATTGAGCTAAGATTTCTGACAGGGATGGAGATAAATATGGCTGTGAGCATAATTGGATTAATCTAGCCAGAGTCTCTTGTTAGAGTCTACTGTGAGTGCTTATTCTGCCGCCCTAGATGGTGTGGCTATTGTGAAAGCAGTTTTCTTACCAACAACAGGAAGCGCTATGAAGGCTTCTGAGCTTCTTTTCCTCCTCTCTGCTCTTGGACAATTCTTATACATTATATAGGCTTTAACTTAAATGCCACTTCTAGGAAAAGCTTTCCCTAACCTCTTCTACCTTATGTTAAGAAACCCTGCTATGCACTCCCATGTCATCCTATCCTTTAGCATTTTCTTCTTACCCACCAGGATGCAGATTCAGTGAGGATAAGGTCTCTGCGTTGCTCACGTTGTGCCCAGCACTTAACATAGTGCCTAGCCAATAATAGGCTCTCAATAAATATTTGTTACATTAATGAGATACATTAAATAAATTAGTTATTAATTAAAATTGAATATCAGAATGGCTTGGCCTGCCCTACCTCTACATCTTTTTTTGTCTGTTAGGGCAACACCAAAAACCAACACCCAAAGCCTAAAAACTTGAAGAGATGAGAAAATAGGCTTTCCAAAATCTAAAATTTAGGTGTCACACAGACATGTGAAAATCCATGAGAAAAGTTAATACATTTAAATCTTTATACTTAGGAGAGAAATAGGAATCAAAGGAGGCACTCCTTAGGGTAGAAAAAGATACTGCCATTAGCCGTATGTGGCTGAACATTAATGAAATCAGCAGCTTCCAGCTGAATGGCCTGACCCAGATCTGTCAGGCCATATTTGGCTCTATAGAAAATATGTCTTGTCTACTCAGTTCTTGGGGAAAGAAAAATCTGTAGGCTTTTTGAGTCATCTGCACAGAAATACAGCTTATTGGGAAGCTTATTGGGAAGCAATTATGCAGAAGATATTTTTTGTTTTTAATTTTAATATACATGTGCATATATATATATATAAATATATATATATATATATATATATATATATATATATTTGACGGTGGGAGGGGTGGGGGGGCGGCTGTGCCGTGCACCTTGTGGGATCTTAGTTCCCCGACCAGGGATTGAACCCAGGCCCTCGGCAGTGAAAGCACAGAGTTGTAACCACTGGACTGCAGGGGAATTCCCAATTTTACTATATTTTTAAAGAGGTGATATAGTCACATGGTTCAAGAGTCAAATGATACAAAATGGGATAAGTTGAGAAGTTTCCTTCACACTCCCATCCTTAACCAGCCCTGTCCCCACACTCATCCACACCACGGATAAACACTTTCTTTTTAGCATTTCTTTTTTCCAATATTTATACAGATGGGGGTACATATGTTTACATTCTTATTCCCCCCATTCTCTCCCCCTTACACAAAAGTAATATATGATAGAAATTCTGCACCCTGTTTTTTTTTTTAAATAAATTTATTTATTGTATTTATTTATTTTTGACTGCGTTGGGGCTTTGAGCTGTGCGCAGGCTTTCTCTAGTTGTGGCAAGCAGGGGCTACTCATTGCGGTGGCTTCTCTTGTTGTGGAGCACGGGCTCTAGGCTCTCGGGCTCTAGAGCGCAGGCTCAGTAGTTGCGGCACATGGTCTTAGTTGCTCCGCAGCATGTGGGATCTTCCCAGACCAGGGCTCGAACCTGTGTCCCCTGCATTGGCAGGCGGATTCTTAACCACTGCACCACCAGGGAAGTCTCTGCACCCTGTTTTTTTCCTGTACATATATCCTGGAGATATTTCTATATCAGTGTACAGAGAGCTTCCTTTTTCTTGTTTTTCTTTCTTTCTTTTTTTTTTTTTTTTTTGCATTTGCAATGTATTCCAAGGTATGGAGGGCCCACAGTTTATTTAATTGGTTCCATATTGATGGTATGTAGGGTATTTCCAATCTTTTGCTATTACAAACAATTCTGTAATGAATCATCTTAAACATGAAAGGGAAGATTATTTTACACTAGTGCAAATAAGAGTGGATTAGAAGCATTAAATAGGGAGAGTCTGACAAATAGCTAGGTTAAGTCCCTTTGTTGAACTGAGGAGTGAGGGGGTTGGAGAAGGGGCATTGTAGTTAGTTGAATGTGTAATGAATGACCAGGGAGTTCTGTCCAAGGGGAAATTTTTTTCTTGGATTAGTTTTTGCCAAATGGGATAAACAGAAGATTTGAAAAGAACAACATCAAGTAGCCCTAGGCCCTTACATTTAATAAGATGTTCTTAATGTTTGGAAAATCATATCCAGTTTGTCCTTAAGGAGATGCACAAATGATCAGAAAAGTCCATTCTTGGCCACCTCCCAAAATTCCAACAACTTTTTTAAGAGGCTGAGATTGAAAAAAAAAAAAAAGACTCCCTGCCTGATAAAGCCCTATCAATCTAAGTTGGTGTGGTACAGCAGACACTGTTGGTGGCCCACCCAACATCCATCTCCCTTCATCCTTGCTAGCAAAGCCCTGCTTTTGTCAGGTAGCCCCATGTACTATCTGCCACAGAGATTGGCTTCATTCCTATCCGATCCAGGATCCAGGCAGATCCTGATTGGTCCAAGTCAGTCATGGTGGCAACATTGCCCGTGAAGATGTTTGTTTGGGGTATTTGCATATGGCCCAATTTTGGCCAATGATAATGAAGACAAGTCATCTGGTCAGCTTTGGGGAGAGTAGTTAGGGTCGTGGCCCTTTTTCCTTTATTCATGTGCCAAGAGGTAGTATCTCAAATGTCTGCCCAGTTCTCTTCATCTTGTCATAGTGGGGAACGGAGAATCATTCCTGCCCCAACCCAGCCACAGCTACTCCACAGGTATCTGAGTCAATGAGGGCTGGATAGAACAGCAAGCACCTGGGCAGGTATTCCTTCAAACAATGTTCTTTAAAGGTTTAACTTCAATGTAGTGGAGTTGGGGAGAAATAGATTTTCTATCAATACTTTGTTCATTAGAAGCAAATTAACTTCAGTTAATTTTCACTAAGTGAAACAGAGACAGTGTTGTGAAAACATCAGCCAGTCAGTTCACTTTTCCTGTAGTCCTCCTTCCTTTTCTAGCTCTCTTTGATTTTTTTTTGAACCAGACAAATTCCTTAGAGGCACACTGAAGGGCTTACAGTGTAGGTAACACAAAAGATCACACTTAGCTACACAGCACTAGTCACACGTTATTTGGTTTTAGAATCTCTGTTCTATGGATTTTCATTTTAGGGTTACTGCTTGTGGATGCCACAGACAAATTCACTAGGGATCTAGGTCTGCTTTAGAAAGTTTTGTTGTTTTGTTTTAAAATTTCTCCTCAAGGGTAGTAATTTGGAGGTGGCTGATTTACATTTTGACAGTTTGTTCCAATGATAAGCATGGTTTTACAGATGAGCATACCACAATAACTAATCTAGTTGCCCATGCCCTAATCTGGTCTGGGTCACAGATTAAATACAAGATAAGCACTGAGAGTGGAATTACAAAGTGCTGTGGAGCACAGAGGGGGAAAAAAAACCAACCAACCAACCAACCAACCAAAAAACATTGCCCTTTTGTGGCTGGTTAGAAGGTGGTTTGTATACTGGGAAAAAGCATGGGTTTTAGAGCCAGAAAGCAGGTCCAGCTACATAATTTGCTGTGCCCAGCATAAAATGAAAATGTGGAGCCCCTTGCCACACAATTATTAAGAACCTCAAGGCAGCATCAGTAGAACCAAGTGCAGGGTCCCCGTGCAGGTGGCACGTCCATGAAGCCGGTCCTCCCAGAGGGGACTGCGTTCAAATCTCACCCCTGCCACCCCAAAACTTGCTGGCTTTGGGCGAGTCACCCTCTCTCTCTGAGTCTCATTTTTTATCTATAAAATAGTGATAACTGAACCTCCCTTGAAGAGTTGGTATGAGGGTGACACGAAAAGCACTTGACACATGATAGGTTCACATTACTCTTACTTTCTTCCTTTGTGTTGTGGGCTCCTTTCCTCAGCTGTTCTCTAGGCATCCATCTTTAACCTTCTATTCTCATTACCCACTTTCTTTTCAATATCTTTCAAAAGGGTATTAGAGTGAGCATTATGAAATGGCCCACATCTAATCATTTGTAACCTACAAAGTGGCAATTTTATATGGTTCAACCTAATACAAACTCCTTAGCAAGACTGAACAGTATTGTCCTTAGACCCGGGCAACTGAGACCCTTTCTTTGCGCCTACGTTTTAGGGAGCATGCACCTTACCCATCCCCCATGCTCTTCCAGGCGCACCCTTCCCTCCTAATGAAGAGCCCAGGTGGCAAGTCCTCTGCTAGCCCACACTCCTGTACGAGGATCCTAGAATTCCCTGCTCAAATGGCCCTCAGGACCCGCTTGGCCTTTGCCCAGGAGCCTCTTCCTCCTCCTTGCAGGCTGGGCGCAAAAGTTGAATGGGAGAGATCACCACCCCACCCGACAGCTCTTTGGGCGGAGCTTGCACGGGCCAGCGTGGGTGGAGGAGGGGGCGCGAAGAGATGCTGGCACGCATGCGCACCAGTCTCTTCGCTAATCCGCCAGAACCTGCATGGGAGGAGGAAGAGGGCTCGTCTGTGGCTCCCGTTTGTGCACTTGCCAGTCTCCTCCCGCCTCTCTTCTCTTCTTTCTATCTGTAGAGATGCTTCTCCGCACCTCCTCCCAACTACTAATGATTTCCAAGTATTCTGGACGTTTTTTAAAACCTCTGTGACTTTCTACACGATGCTGCCTGAAATCTTTCTCCCTTTTCAACACCTGATAAAATTCTACTAGTTATTTAAGAACCAGCTTATATATCAACTTCTGTGTTAGTCATCCCGGGCAATCCTCTCTACCATCCCAACCCTTACCCTCAGGCTTTTAACTGGTGTGTGTGTTTTACCCGCTGTGATCTCATAACACCCCTTGTGAAAACACATTACACTGCATGTGACTGCTCTTTCAAAGCCCCTGGGCTAGACTGTGTGGGAGCTCTTCCAGGGCAGAAAACATGCTTCTTCATGCTTATTCTCGGTGCCCACCCCCAGAGCTTGGTACTCAGTAGACAGTCAAATCCTTCAGTGTGATGTTGTCATCAAAATCCCGGCTCCCCAGGGACCAACTGGCCTTGAGCAAATTACTGAATCGCAGTTTCCTCTTCTTTGAAACAGAAATGAACACTATTAGCTTCTTCAGTGGTGCTAAGGATTAAATAAAACAATACATTGAAAGCGCTTCAGCCCAATGATAAATAGTATGGACTCAGTAAAGGGTAACCTTAATCAGCTCCTATATATTCTGATTCTTGGTAATGTGTAAGAGGAAGTAAATAGCCCCTTCATGCCAGCAAGGTGGATCCTTGGAATTTGTATTTAATACCATAATCTCAATAGAACTGTGAGAAAATAGGTTTTAAAAATTGCTTTAGGTAAGGCAAGTGATGCTTAAAATTGTTTATTAAAAAGGTACCAAGTAATACTTTTTAATAAATTCAAATCCTTAGGTAACTCTTGGCACTCTTGGCACTAAATGGGTGAGAAAAATACTACACTGCAATCTATTTTGGGAAGTATTCATAATAATGCTTCTATGTCAACTAAATACAGGGAAATAAGGAAGCATAAAGTGTAGTTTTACATCTACCTCTTTAAGAACTTTGCATAAATATAATAACTATTATCTGTTTTTATCATTACACATTTAAGTATTCCTACAAAAATGATGTAAGTATACATATATACATTCCATTTAGATGGGTTTTTTTAATAAAAGGAAAGAGTTGCAAGAAAGTATGTTAATAGAAACACAACAATCACTATGTGTTGCTATAGGTATCATATCCAGTGTGCTATGACCTATTACCCCAAACTGGGGACTTCTGTCTATTAGCATATTGTGCAATATTAAATGAAACTACTGATATTTGCTTTTTTGTACCTTTAAATCCTGTTTTTATTAAGGAGCAAAACCAAGAAAATGGAATGTGATCTAAGCTTGCAGGAAAAATTAAAATGGGTTGATTTTACTTACTTGAATCTTATTGCTCATATAGACTGACTATAATAAAGTTTGCCTACTTTGGAAAAGAATTTAACTGACTATAATAAAGTTTGCCTACTTTGGAAAAGAATTTAATGAGCTCAATTTTTGTTCTCCGAGCTAGTGCGACTAAAATAAAATAGAAAGGACACTGCCATAAAGCAGGTGAAGCAAGCAACTGTTTGGCCCATTGCAAAATCAGACACTTTTCTGCAAGTTATCCATGCTATTAACATGCTATTAACTGTTATAGCTTACAGTCTCAACTACGGGAGATTACAAGCCTATCTATCTACAAGGGCTAATTATGCTAGTTTTTTCTTTTCACAGTAACACATCCCATTGCACTTTTAAGATTCACTCAAGGGGACTTCTCTGGTGGCACAGTGATTAAGAATCCGCCTGCCAATGCAGGAGACATGGGTTCGATCCCTGGTCCGGGAAGATCCCACATGCCGCGGAGCAACTAAGCCCGTGTGCCACAACTACTGAGCCTGCACTCTAGAGCCCTCGAGCCACAACTACCGAGCCTGCGTGCCTAGAGCCCGTGCTCTGCAACAAGAGAAGTCATCGCAATGAGAAGCCCGCACACCGCAACAAAGAGTAGCCCCCGCTCACCGCAGCTAGAGAAAGCCCGTGTGCAGCAATGAAGACCCAACACAGCCAAAAATAAATAAATTAAAAAAAAAAAAAAAAAGATTCACTCAAGTCCATAACAGCTGCTAATTTTAAAACTTAGGACACATGAAGATACCTGAGGTTGAGAATGAATGAGTTATGGGGGAGGTGGAGACACTGATAGCAAACTTAGGGAGATTTCAAAGGCACAGAAAGAAATTTGGTAAATCTCGTGTATTCTAGGTGGTAGGACTGAAAATTAGTGTTATCCTGACAATGGCAACAACAATATCATGGTAAAGTAGTTTTTCTTTGAGTGGTCTCTTGTCCTTAAAAGTAGAATAAATGGAATCCCATCTTTACTCTCGCCACAAGGCACAAATACTTGATTTCTAAATTGGAGGCCAGAGGAGCCAGAAGCTTCCTTATGGAAAGAGATGGCGGAGTTTGGCGTTGAGTTCTCTCTCCTTGCTCAGAAGATGCAGGCTGTGCTTTTTGAAGGCTTCGGACTGCAGCCTGAGTTCATCGTAGGCCTTCTGGATCCCATCTACCCTGCGTTGGAGTTCCCGGACTCTCAAGTTACTGTCTACGGCCACTGCCTCTTGTTCAAACCGCTCTAGGGCACGCCTCCTGGCCACATCGGCCGTCTCCAACTTCTCCTCAAGCTGGCGGATCTCTGCTTGCTTGTTCTGAAGCACCTTGCCCCTCTCCATGGACAGCTGCAACAGCTCGTCTTTCTCACAAGTGACGGTCTGCAGCCTGGCCTGCAGCTCCCGGTTCAGCTGGCTGTGTGCCTGCTCAGCCTTGGCCATCTGCTCCATGGCCTGCTGGTGCTGCTGCTTGAGGCTCTGCAGCTGGCTGCGCAGCTGCTCTGTGTCCTTGGTGTGGCTCTGGAACAGCTCCAGCAGTTCCTTCTCTCGGGCCTGGGCCTGGCAGGTCTCCTGAGCGCTCCTCTGTTTCAGAGACTCCAGCTCCTTGGTGAGGGCCTCACTCCGGGCAGTGAGCTGCCATACTTTGGCCTCCTGGTCCCTCAGAGCCTGGCTGAAGAGGTGGTCATTCTCCATCCTCAGCTTCTCATTCTCCTCTCTCAGCTGGATGTTCTGACTTTTGTGTTCGTCCTTGAAGCGGATCATCAGCTCATGGTGGGCTGCCAGGGTCATAAAGCGTTCCTCCAGCCTCTGGGCCTGCTCGCTCTTGGCCTTCAGCTTCTCAGCATCCTGCATCCCCTTCTCCTCCAGCTCTGTGTTGAGCAGCTCCAGGATCCGGCAGCGCTCCAGGGCCTCGTCTGACCTCCGCTTCAGGATGCAGATGAGCTGGGCCTGCTCCTGGATGCGGGAGTACAGCATCGCCTTCTCACTGTTCTCCTCTTGGGACATTCCCCGGAGGTTTGCCAAGGCTTCCCTCAGACCATCCAGTTCCTTAAACTCCATCTCCTCTTCCTGGTTTTCTAGATTTTTGTTTTGCTTATCTAAGGGTCCTTCAGAGGGTGGGGTGTCCATCCTGAGAGCCGTCTCTTCCTGAGGCATCAGCACTCTCATCTACTATCGGCTGAATGCACGGCCTCCCCCTCCAGATTTCAAAAGCTGCGGTGTTGCTAGGGACTCCTGGCAATGTCTAGCAGTCGCTTTTTCACCCAGTAAGGAGCCCTGTGATTGGTGGACAGGTCTTCAGAATGCCGTGAAGTAACAACAGGGGGACTCCGGTGAGTCCAGAACCAATCTGCTCAGGTTATACTTGCCTTTCTAACCAGTCACAGCTCTCAGCCCAGTGTCTGGCCTGTACTGTACAGAGATGCCAAGCCCACTTGATTTCCAGCCAGCATCAGGGGAAGAAGCCTGACTCCACATAATTTCTTGTGGGAGTGAACAAATCAAGCAGTGGTGACATATTCCTCTTTCCTCTCCCGGCTTCAGTGGTCATGAGAATAAAGTCCTCTCTGTGGAGTGTTGGCTCCTTAAAAAATTTGCATCTATAAATACAAAGTAGCAGTAGTACCCTGAGAGCGGTGATCCTAAATGACTGTGAGTTTGTACCTGTAGTGTTTAACACACTTCAGTGAAAGAGCAAACCCCAGAGAAATCTCTTTTGTTTCCCGAAGCATTGTCCCCAACTGGGAATATATTTTATTAGCTATTCAGCACTCCCTGTTTTACCCACTGGCACAATAGGGTTACGGAGAAAAGCTTAATGGACAATATAGACGTGATAAACATTAAAATAGAAAAAAGATTCAAATGAGGCTTACCTTATACACACCAAAGTCAACTCCAGTTGGATTAAACAGTTAAATGTAAAGACTAAAATGAAAACAAAGTATTAAAAATGGAAACTAGAGGAAAACAAAGGTAAGCATTAAAGTTCTGGGTCAGGAAGGACTTTCTTAGCTTAAACATTATGTAAGAGATGAATAAGGTAACACTCAATTTGACTTAAACATCTGAAGTTATATATAATTTAAAAAATTATGTGACTCTGAGGTCTCTCCAGCCCCTTCTTCCTCAGGACCTGCCTGACGTTTTAGTTTTATTCCCTAGCCTAACACCAGCTATTGACGTTTCCCTGGCAGGCCCTGTCTGTAGGTGTTCCCTCCGCCTGGAATGCTTCTTCCCACTTTGTCCCTTGTCGCTCTAGTAATTTACCCAGCATTTTATACTTAGATAAGAATCACCTCCTCTGTGAAGCCTCTCCTAGCCCGTAAGTGTAGACGTGACCACTCACCTCTTTTAGTGCAGTCACTCTAGCCTATTTGTACTTCCAACAGAGCATTTGAAAGCCTTACTGCACTCATCATTTACTCCCCTGCCTTCCCCTGTTAAACTCTGAAACCCTTAGGGGCAGGAATTGTGTCTGTTTCATCCTTGATGACTAGACCAATGCCTTGGGGAGACTCAGATAAATATGTGTTGAATGGATGTTGAAGGCAAAAATCGAATAGAGAAAAATATCCACCATAAATATGACAGACAACAGATTTCTATTTTTACAAAGAGCCTGTACAAATCAATAAAGCATTAACATCTTAAAAGAGAAATAAACAATTGAATTCACAGATGAGGGGACAGAAATGGCCAAGAATTGAACCCTATCAGGGATCCAATAAATATAAGTTAACAGTAGATATCATTTCATCTATCAAATTAGTCAAAAATTTTCCCCTTCTTTTAAGATGACCCAGGACTGGTAAGGGTATAGTGAAATACGTGCTCTCTTATACCATGGTAAAAGTCAGTTGATGTATTGAGAACTTAAAACAGCTTTATGCCTTTTGAACTAATGATTGTCTGTCTGGGGGAGATCTTTGCTGAAAGAAAGGCCTTTTTCTGAAAGAAAAAGTTTTGCTCCAAGTGTGGTTGATAACGGCTAAAAGTTGGAAACCAAAATGTCCAAAAAAGAGAAAATTTAAAGAAAATTATGATATTTTCATATAATAGAATATTATGTAGACATTAAACATTATCATGGGGGCTTCCCTGGTGGCGCAGTGGTTGAGAGTCCGCCTGCCGATGCAGGGGACACGGGTTCGTGCCCCGGTCCGGGAAGATCCCACATGCGACTAGGCCCGTGAGCCATGGCCGCTGAGCCTGCGCGTCCGGAGTCTGTGCTCCGCAACGGGAGAGGCCACAATGGTGAGAGGCCCGCGTACTGCAAAAAAAAAGAAAAAGAAAAAGAAAAAAAAAAAAAGAAAGAAAGAAAAAACATCATCATGTTTATAGGTAATTTAATGGCATGGAAATACTTGTGTTTGAAAGATAATTGAAAAAAGCGAGATAAAAAAGTTAAAATTTAGAATGATCTTAATGATGTGAAAACTTAAGCACAGAGCAAAGAGTTAGCTATTCCTGCAATCACTGTTAAGTCTGTGGTCAGACTTAATTTCTCAAGTCATGAGGATAAGGAAAAAGCCTGGGGTGTTATTGTACATGGATGGATTTTTAAATGCTGCAGGTTTCACTTGGAGCAAAATAGATCTGAAAGAAGAGTTTGAGATTTTTGCTTTGGTCTCAAAGATTAGGATCTCCTGTCCCAAATCCTGAATCTGTCTATCAGGGAAAGCTGTCACCAGCAAAAGGCTGGGAAAATCTCCTGAACTAAAATTGTAATAACTTAAATTGTAGGTTATTTAGGGTTTAGGAAAGTGAATTAAAAAAATGTGAGTGAAACTTATTTTTAATTTCCCCCTCACATCTCTTCTTCACTTTTCTTTAAATTTCCAGCTTCATATACTGAAATTGGAACTTGAAAAGTTGAGGCAAGTGACTAGAAAATTAGAATAGTCCTCTTCATTTAAATAAAAGGGTCAGACATACATTGACAATTTTATTTGCTGATTATCATATATGGTTGTCTGATGTAGTAAAGTGAATTCACAGAATATGTTTCCTAAGAAAAGAAAAGAAAAGAGGAAAAATACTCAAGGTGTTAATAGCAGTTGTTTCTTGAGGATGAGCTTATGGATGCTTTCCCCTCTCTTTGTCCCTTGCACATAATGGATGCTCAATGAAATCTGTTGATTAAATACATTTTCTACATTAGGAATATTTTATATATCTCTTCTACATTAAAATTATTTTAAATATTAAATTCATAGATCACTTGTCAAGGTTAAGAATCTCAAAAGATCCTAATCAGTATTCATTCACTGATTTATTCAACAAACATTTGTAATGTATGGTGCGGTGCTAGATGCTAAGTATACATTAATAAATTAGGTATATCACTCTTCTCAGAGAACTTTCAGTTTAGTAATAATGACTTTTGGCTCCTTTCTGCCATGGTTTTCTTTGTTATGCCATTTTCCCACCTACCTTTGACCCTGAAGGTATCCAGTATATTCCCTTTCCAGAGGTCCAAGTCATGAGCCTTGGCCAATGTTCTCCCAAGTGGTGACCAACGAGTTCCCTCCACTTGTCTTTGTTAAGTCTTTCAACATCTCCTTTTTAAAGCTGCTATTTACAGAGCTCTTCTATATGCCCCACATAGTACTAGGCATTTGTACATCTTCTCTCATTTAATTCTGACAATATTCTTGAAACATAGGCATTATTATCCACATTTTATAGTTGGCAGGGAACAAAGAAACTAATGCACAGAGAGGTTAAGTTGTCCCAAGTCACTCAGAGAGTAAGTGATAGAGACAGAATTCAAACCCAGATATTTTGATACCGAACCCCATGGTCTTTAGTTCATCATTCATTCATTTGCTTAATCATTCATTCATTCAATTCACATACTGAGAAACTGTATGTCCAAGGTTTGCAGTCCCAGCTCTTAAGATGATTACCTCTCAAAGAATAAAAATAGGGGCACAATGATCTGAAGTCTGATCCCACATCCTGACTGAGGTGCTGAATGTGAAGAGTGAGAGTCTTCTTTTTGTAAGGCTGAAGGAGAACCAGTTCTTTTGGAACAAGTCAGCCAAAGAAGTGGAAGGAATGTTCTGTGATTGGATCAAATGTGTGGGAGCATTTGTTTTGTAAAACAAACTAGTGAAATTAGTGAATGAGCCTGCGGGGGAGTGGAGACAGGAGAGGAGATAGGAGAGCAATCCCAAAGGAGAATGGGGATTCTTCTTGGGACAAGAATTCTTCTTGGGACAACTTAACCTCTCTGTGCTTTAGTTTCTTTGTTCCCTGCCCACTATAAAATGTGGATAATAATGCCTATGTTTCAAGAATATTGTCAGAATTAAATGAGAGAAGACGTACAAATGCCTAAGAGTACAAGAGAAGGCAGGTGTTTGGGGACTTTTTACTTAAATGGTGAATATGGATGAGAGATGTACAAAGAAGTCCAAGCAAGTTCCCTGGACGTAAGCCTAGGCTAACAGTAATCATGCTTTGGTGGGCTCCAAGGCCATGTGAACAGGTTATGCAGTTCCCAGGATCCTCACCATCTACTTAAAGGCTGCAGCAGTCCTGATGGTTGGGGAAATTTCGGCCTCCCTGGAAACAGTCAGCAGTGACTCTTTGGAATATTATTTCATGTTTTAAATAATGGAATTTTGAAGCATTTTCACCAAAGGGGGAAACAAATTACATGGCTACCTAGCTCTTGATTTCTCCAGTGCCCATGTGTATGATACCCTATTCTTCTGAAAATGGATCACTTCTCCCTGGCCACAGGGTGGACACATCATAATCCACACAGGGCCAAGCATAAGATCTTACCCTATCCATTCCTGGCTACCGTGAGTGGTCCAGTAGGTGGGGACGTGACCCAAGCCTGGCCAGTTTCTCCCAGAGCTCTCTCAAGCTGAATCCAGGAAAGAGAAGTGCTTTTTAGCTGAGAGCTTGTGATGCTGGAGCTGCCTGTCCCTGAGGAAGAGGAGAGACAGTATCTGAGTTCCTGGTTCCAGCCCACGAGTCCCCAAAGTAATCTAGTTCCTGTAGTACTTCCTTAATTCTCTGGGCTAACAGTTTATTTCCAATAAATCCCCCTTTTGGGCTTATTTCCGGTTGGGTTTCTGGAAAAAGAAAAAAGAGCCCTAAAACATGCAGTTCGAGGAAATGCCTCCAGTTTAAGAAAATAAAAAATTTCAGCAGGGACTTTGCCTAAAAATCCCACTGGATGAAAAGTCTGTCAACTTGAGTTCACCAAAGAATTCAGGCTGCCTACACTTTATAATGCATGAAAATCCCATTTAGCCTTCCTCTTGTAGCCAGGTGAGATTAAAGCTTTTATAGATTTTTTCGGAAAAACAATGTGACACGACATCCCCTTGGATGACCCGAGGCAGTTGGAAGTTCTGTGGGCAGATGCAAGGATGGTTCTAGTGTCCCCTCTGGTGTTTTGGGGACCTGGGGATGGGGGAGGCAGGCATTCCTAGTCCTAGATGGGGAGATACTAGAACCCATCTCATTCATGCTTCATAGCTGGCTGGATGCTGGCAGATGGCTGAGCAGGTAACTGAAAAAAGGGCTGAGAAAGTAGCTTGTACTAAGAAGTGGCAGGAGCTGGAACAGGATTTGCACTTCTGCTACGGCTCCGGCCGATCTTGGAGATGTGCCTCCTTTCACCTCATCTTGTCCCTCCCTGCAGCCAGAACAGGAAGAGGAAATACAGCTAGATTAACCACCCTCCTAAAAGACCTCGAGAGACAATGAGGGAAGGGCGTTGTTTTAGGTTAGTTGCTCTTACTGGCCAGTGGGTCGAAGGTTCTAGCATCTGTTTCCGGGAAAGGAGGCAAGCACTCCCGATGTTTTCAATGACATTCGTTAGATACCTGTTGTAAGATCTCACCCTCCCCTCACCACCCAGGCTTCCCCCAACCTATATTAAATCAGGGCTTGTTTTGAGATGGCGAGCTAGTGGGGTTCTAAGGGGGAGTAATGCTTTATGTATCAAATGACCCAAACATGTCTTTGTGGAAAACTTTAAGAATAAATGTTAATGTATCTTCAAAGCTTTTCAACTACTTTTTTAAATTTTTTTTTTTTTAATTTTTGGCTGCGTTGGGTCTTCATTGCTGCGCGCAGGCTTTTCTCTAGTTGCGGCGAGCGGGGGCTACTCTTCATTGCGGTGCGTGAGCTTCTCATTGCGGTGGCTTCTCTTGTTGTGGAGCACGGGCTCTAGGCACGCGGGCTTCAGTAGTTGTGGCACATGGGCTCAGTAGTTGTGGCTCGCGAGCTCAGTAGTTGTGGCTCGCGGGCTGTAGAGCACAGGCTCAGCAGTTGTGGTGCGTGGGCTCAGTTGCTCCATGGCATGTGGGATCTTCCCGGACCAGGGCTCGAACCCGAGTCTCCTGCACTGGCAGGTGGATTCTTAACCACTGCACCACCAGGGAAGTCCCTCAACTACTTTTTAAAAATAAAAGTTCTACTCTTAATAACACAGCTGAAGCTTCCCATTTAGAGGAAATGATGCCCAGAGTTGCAGTAAAGACTCTGGAGAAATATTAGCCCAAAAGTTCTTTAGCCTTGCTAGGGAATTTAGATTTTAGGGTTCTTAACATAAAGTATTTCATTTAAAACAAGAAGTAAGATTAATTTGACAATTAAATCATATAATAATTTATTCTAAGGGTTTTTACAAAATACTTTATGAAAATTATACAAACACAGGAAGTACAGTATAATTTAACAATTTACATTCTAATTAAAACTTTGTTGCAAGGCATGTCTGAGACCACTCTCATGCTCTTTTCATATAGTAGAGTTATAAGAAAAACAGAATCTCATATATGCAAGTTTTTTGTTTTACATACGGCACTCTATTACAAAATACAGGCTTGAGACTTATCTTAGGAGAAAATTAAGCCCAAAACTAAATTCCACCTATGGCCGGTGGGTGGCACCAAAGCACATTTGGGACGTTAACACTGGGAAAAGGGAAAGTTTCTCAAGGCAAAAAATATACGCAGTAAATATAGTCTCATTGCCCTAACATGGAATTCCATTTTCAATAGAGATTACAGAGCAAATAGTTTTCTTATGAACAAATTCTTTATCATCACTGATATTCTGCCTTTTTTTCCCCCCGTAGGAGTATCTTTCAGTCACTCTGCTACAAACCAACATTTCTTCAGTTCATGCAAGGGTTTTCAATGATCAAGTGGCAGGCCCTTCTAACTGTAGCACAAAACTGTGGTTTGAAACACATGGTGGTGGGACTTCCCTGGTGGTCCAGTGGGTAAGACTCCACGCTTCCAGTACAGGGGGCATGGGTTCGATCCCTGGTCGGGGAATTAAGATCCAACAAGCCTTGTGGCACGGCCAAAAAATGAAAAAAAAGAAAGAAACACATGATGGCAAATTGGAAAACTCTTTTCATTAACAACACCCCACATTTAATTATTTGTGGCAGCTTTTTCTTTGAAGCAGCAGCAATGGTTTGATTTTGTTAACTTTCTCAAACATCTTCTTTAATGTTGGAGTCACAGACACATTACATGTTTCGTTATCATTTAAGTCTCTTGGGCCTTGTAACCAAAGAAGTTCATGCAGGTTGACTTTAACATGCTGTGTAGCATTTGTTATGGCAATAGATAGAAGGTGAGGATCTCTGTCTACATGGTAACATTTTTAAGATCAGATTCCACGTGTTTAGTAGTTTTCAGTGGAGGAGCCAGTGGACTTTGGGTTCACTTGGAAATCTTGGCAATCAACAGCATTCTAAGAGGCAGGGTTGCTTCAATCCAAGTGTTGGGGGAATTTACCATCTTTTCCCAGAGAGCAACTTCCTCTGAAGTAGAGTCCATCCAATCCACTTCAGTACCATAGCTTTTCCCTGGAAAAAAAGGGAAGCTTTGCATTTAGAAAGGAATAGCTCATTGGGAAAAAACTGAGTCATGCCCTAATTATAATCACCAATGGAAACAGCTAGGAAGAGTTTTAACATCACCAGGAGGGCAGAGAAAGAACTGTTTAACCATCTGAGATATCCAATAATGGGACCCACCACAATTGGGATTATTCTCATTACTCTCAGAGTAATGATTTCTCTTCACATCCATAAAAAAGTTAGATGAGAATCTGTCAGGTGCATAAGGGGATAGTAGGGAGGATTCCAGCATTGGGCTGGAAGTGACAGTAGGTGATCTCTAGGGAAGTGTGGTTACAGCTTTAGTGTCTAACAGACTCGATTTTGAATCTTGGCTCTGCCACTTATTAGCTCTGTTTCTTAATTTCTTGGAACATCAGTTTCTCTGGGGCTAACATTAGAAACAACTCATAGAACTGCTGTGAGGATTAAATGAAATAATGCAAACAAAGCACTTAGTACAGTGATCAGTGCTCCATAAATATTAGTTACTATTATTATGCAAAGCACACTTTTAGCCATGAAGGGCCATAAATGTTTTTTCAGGAAAGAGTAGTGATGAAGGCTTTTCTGGTTTCCCCCACAATAACTTAAGCTCTGTGTGGACAGACATTGCATCCCGTTAATCTTTGTATCCAGAGTCCTTGGCACACAGCCTGACATTCCTTCACTCATTCATTTCATTATACTTAACAGAAACAATATCTGTTTTCATTAGGAAGAAGCAAAACAACAAACCAACCAATCTCTAGTGTCTCCAGAAGCATTTGACTCACGGAGAATTAAAAATGTAACAAATGTTACCTGTTCCAAAGCCAATCCGAAGACCTCCCAAAAACTGGTTGGTTAATTTGTAATGGTCCCAGACGGTAAGCTCGACACAGGCTTCCGTCAGGTCCCCCGGCCTGAACCCATCATACACCATGGTGTGGTTGAAGACAGGGTTGGTGGTTTTCCCCACAGCTCTCGTCTTCTGGCGACTTTTCCTACTTGTATCTGGAAGGATGGTACTACGAAAGGAAACATTATTGTGAGGGCATTTTAATAAGACAGTAAACTCATGCTTTCAGTGTGCTTCAGCTACTGAGGATTGGCGAGAGGAAATGGAAGAAAAAAAGAGTGTAGAGAGATGGTGATGGTGATGGCGATGGTGGGGGCATCCTGCTGGAAAGACTCTCTGCGCCAGAGTGGACCACACTTGCTTGGAATCCTGACTCTGCCACTTAGTGGCTGTGTAGTATAGGAAGTTGACTTAACCTCTTAGACACTTGCTTCCTCATCTATAAAATGGGAATGGTGATGCCTACCTCAAAAGGTTAATAGTAGAATTACATATTAAGCAAACAACTTAGTTCAGTACCTGCACTTAGTGTTTACTATGTAGCGATTGCTTGAGGATTCCTCGAAAATCTATTCCTGATTATCTGTGATAGCCTAAGAAATCAGTCTTGTACAGAACTGCAAAAGAAGAGAAACCTCTCCAATTTGCTAGATTTGACTTTGGGAATAAATTATGTTACATATTTGCAATTATTTATATTTACTTTATGGTAATAAGTGAAATTAATTTAACCTACCATGTCTCTTGTGAAGGCAAGAAGGGCCGGGACTAGTCTTGGAATGGGAGACTAAACTGAGCTGAAAAACTTATCAGTTGACATCTATGAAGAATATGTATAGGGAAAATCATAAATAAGGTCATATAAACTTAAATAGCTACAACTGGCCTTCTGGTAGAATCTATATAGATAAAATTAGTCAGAGAGAGTTAGGAAGGCACAGTAATATCTGTTTAGTTACTATTTACTAGATGCCAAGCATTTATATTACAACAGAGAAAAAGGTTGCAACTTAAAAACCCAAATTGTCTTAAGCTCTTATGAGCTAATTATTAGTATGGGTCTATTTAGCAAATAACTTCCCAGATATTTACAGACTGATGCAAAAGGCCTTTTGCAAATGGGCCACAAAACAGATGCTCCACAAAGGATCCAAGAGGTGTGGCATCACCATTAGCCATTTCATAAACTCTTTAGTATTGGATATTGTCCTCATCAGCAGATGTACCTCCTAGAAGACATTACGTATCTGAGTATGTGATCTCTGGTTTCGACTGAATATATTCCCTCTTATCTTTATGATTTTAAAACTAAATGAAGTACTTTCCTGGTGGTGCAGTGTTTAAGAATCACCTGCCAATGCAGGGGACACAGGACACAGGTTCAATCCCTGGTCCGGAAAGATCCC
The DNA here is from genome assembly GCF_000442215.2 of Lipotes vexillifer. Lineage (NCBI taxonomy): Eukaryota > Metazoa > Chordata > Mammalia > Artiodactyla > Lipotidae > Lipotes > Lipotes vexillifer. The sequence continues at coordinate 161,879 of NW_006774099.1, forward strand.
ACATGCTGCGGAACAACTAAGCCCGTGCACCACAACTACTGAGCCTGTGCTCTAGAGCCCGCGAGCCACAACTACTGAGCCCGTGTGCCGCAACTACTGAGGCCCGCGCGCCTAGAGTCCGTGCTCCGCAACAAGAGAAGCCACGGCAATGAGAAGCCCGCGCACCACAAAGAAGAGTAGCCCCCGCTCACCGCAACTAGAGAAAGCCCGCACGTAGCAGCGAAGACCCAATGCAGCCAAAAATAAACAAATAAATAAATAAATAAATAAATAAATATAAATTTATTTAAAAAACCCAAAAAGCAAAAAACTAAATGAAGCCTTGGAGGGGGTTCGTGTCAAAGATCCCTCAAGCTCAAGTCGCCACTGTCTCAAGTTATTTTATTTATACTACGAATGATGACTTTCAGCATCACAGATACAGAAAAGTAAAACCAAGCAGCAAAGGCCAGGCTATTGTAGAACTGAGGGTGGAGAGTTATCAATGCTGTTACCATTTAACAAAAGAATTTAGATGGCTGCCCCTTAGCAGTGGTAGATCAAGGCATTCCTTCACCCAGATGTGCACTTCTCCAGTTGTAGGAAGCTTTTTACCTGTAACAGAAAAAAGAGAGAGAAAATGAAATTCCACTGCCATTCCTCTCTTGGCAGTACTGCATCCAAAGATGCCAACCTAAAAATGGTCTGACATAGCGATGCTAGCTAGTGTTTGACCATATGATCCTAATTGATTATATCTGTTCTTAACTATATCTTTCATAGTCTGGCTGTACTGAGCTCAGAGAGCTCTATGAAAATAATTTAACTGAGTCCAAGTACAGAGTATTACATCATTCTTTTTGGGTTTTGCTTGGCTCAATGAGATCAATTATAGATATTAGGTATGTGAATCATCCATTTACAGTTATATTCAAAACTACTCAGTGAAATGCATATACCTTTCAAATATTAGTACCAATATCAATCGGTGCTGATAGGAGGCATTTTAAACGTATTTGAGTTTAGAGTAACCAAAACAGGTACTGCTTAAGGTATAGTCACTCTTCTTGTTAAAAGTAGTTACAAATTTTATAGGACTACTGTATAGACACACATAATAGCCAGTATTATGGACAGGGAATTACTGAGAAGTTGGCTTAGTCTGAAGGTGTTGTCTAGGTTGGGTGCACATGGGTGGAGGAATACTACCGTATATTTCTGGATGGGTGGGCCCAATCAGTCAACCAACCAGTATTTAATGAGCATCTATTATGTGCTCAGCCCTACGCTAGGAATGTCATTGGACATACAAGGAATACAGGAAATCTATGTCCTTGGGAGATGTTTACAGTTAAGCTAGAGAGAGAAAATCAATAAAAACTATAAAAATGTAATATAAGAATGAAATACAAAGTTATTACTGTAATGTTCGAGAAGATGATGTGATCAGTGAGGGTAAAAACATTCAGGAAAAGCTTTAGGGAGGAGATGGGACTTCATCTAAGACTTGGATAGGCTACTGAAAGCACCTGAGTTTGCAGCCCCTGATTTCAGTCCTAACATTCATATGGATTCTTAAGGAGGACAACTTGGGGAACTGTGTGGGAAATGAGAGGGGGGTTAGCACTCATTTCCTGACAGTCTCTTGCTCCTTAACTGTGCTGGAGAACTGAGGCCCTAACATCAAGGGTGCAATTAAAAATTTTGAAGAAAAAGCTTTCTCCCCTAATGAGACCTTGAGAGTAGAGGACAAATGAGCTCTAATTTCTTAGGGGCTTCATATGAATTCTCCCAATTCCCACCTATGGGGGAAAAAAACACACCAGTTCCATTTGGATCACAGCACTATACAGGAAAGGCCATTCACGCTGTGGAGGTACAAACTTTTGGGAGAGTGAGGTAAAAGTTAAAACAAGGGCTGTAAGCTGGACTGAAAAAAAAATGAGAATTTTTCTCATAGAAACAGAAAATAGAATGGTGGTTACCAGGAAGGGGAACCTGGAGGGAAGGGGAAGAAGGGAATTGTGGTTTAATGGGTATAGAGTTTCAGATATACAAGATGAAAAAGTCCAGAGATCTGCTTCACAACATTGTAAATATACTTAACACTACTAATGGTACATTTAAAAACGGTTAAGAAAAATTTTATGTTATGTGTTTTTACCACAATAAAAAAAAAGAAAATTGTGTAGTTTACAACTGTGGATTGACTCATTCGGTCTATACGATTACTAAATTAGTAAGTTTATTTAGGGCTTCACCTTTGAAAAAATCACAGAACTCAAAGAAATCCTTGAAGAGGGGAGACATAAGGTTAAGGACATAAATCTGGACAGAAAACCACTACATACCAGGCATTGGCTCTGGGACATACTGGAGAGCTAACTTCATTTCACCTCTGTTTTCTGCTTCAAAGGCAACTGGTGCTGTCTGGAAAATGAAGGAATGTCAGCAGGTATGAGACACAAACCATTTACCCTGTTTGTTGGTGCTCTGTTACGGGACCATATCTGCCTCATTTCTCGGATTAGGTATCACTCATGAGTGCCCTGGATTAAAATTTCCCTCCTCATCAGAGCTAGACTGTTGCTTTTATGTCTGAGAAAGCTATATTGTGTATCTCTGCTGGGTACCCAGAAAACATTTCAAGGCCTTTAGTTCAGAGAAATCAGAATGGCTTTCTTGGAGACAGGAGAGGTGTTCTGGGATGCTTTGGTTTTTATAAAAACACATACATTTTTTCAGTCATTCGGCCAGCACATAAAACAACTTATTTGTATTCTCTTTCTTTGAAGGAGTAAGAAGAGTCGGGGTGGGGGGCGGGGGGGAACAAATATTACATTTTCAAAGCTGCATTAACCTAATTATTTTAGACCAAATGAGGAGATGCCTGTAAGAATAACAAAGACTGAACAATAATTTTAAAGCATATCTATTATAAGAGAGAGAGAGTTCTACTTTCAAATTCTGGTCTTTTAGAGCCTTATTTCCAAAACATGGCTACATGTCGGAAACATAAGGGAAGTCAGTTAAAAATGAGATGCTTTTGACAACTTCTGAGGAATTCTCATCTAGCAAGTCATGGGTAGACCTAGAAATAAGTGCTTCAGGTGATTCTCATGTGATATTTTGGAATCATCTCTTAAGTGGAACTGTTTTATTGTGTAGATACTTAATAATAGCTTGTATTAATTGTATGTATCACTTGCAGCTATGATGGACTAGCTGGGATCACACCAACACTCCCGGCGAGGATAAAAAAAAAACTGGATTAAAAGAATCTATTTGAAGGTGATGAAGAATTATTACGATAGACAGGACTCAAGTGGACAAGATGTTGGAGCCTGACATTCTCTGCTTTCCACTTTGAGGCATTAGCTGATTTTCGAGTAGTGCCAACTGAGAGCACAACAAGCCTAGCAGAAAGAGACTAAGAAGCTGAGCAGGGCTTCTCACAGTGCTGGGGAGGCAAAAACTGGACAGCTAAGGAGAGATGGTCTCAGAAAATACTCTAGACCAGTAGTTCTCAAAGTATGGTCTCCAGGCTGGCAGCATCAGCAATGCCTGGGAATTTGTTAGAAATGCATATTCTTGGGCCAGATCTTACCAAAACAGAAATCCTCGGAACAGGACCAGAAATCTATGTTTTAGTAAGTCCTTCAGGTGAATTGGATACATGCTAAAATTTGAGTACTACCTAGGTTTTTCAGTTGCAACCCATGAAAGACCACAGTCTAGGAATATGGGCAAAGAAAAACTAGATCAGACCACGTGAAAGCTGAACCCCAGCTTCTAGTCAGTTCATTACCAGACTAGATTAAGGCGGTGTGTCCCTACTCTGTGTGTCAGATGCAAAAGTAAACCCTCTCAAATTATCCCTAGTACTTTTCATACGCAACGTCCAGCACGCAATAAAAAATGAACAGGCGGGCTTCCCTGGTGGCGCAGTGCTTGAGGGTCCGCCTGCCGATGCAGGAGACGCGGGTTCGTGCCCCGTTTCGGGAGGATCCCGCGTGCCGCGGAGCGGCTGGGCCCGTGAGCCATGGCCGCTGGGCCTGCGCGTCCGGAGCCTGTGCTCCGCAAATGGGAGAGGCCACAACAGGGAGGGGCCCGCAAAACCCAAAAAAAAAAAAAAAAAAAAAAAAAAAAAAAAAAAAAAAAAAAAAAAAAAAAAAAAAAAAAAAATGAACAGGCATATCAGAACAAAGGACCAAATGACCAAACTAAGATAAAAAATTAGATAAGAGAGACTCACAAATGTTTAAGATATTGGAGTTTTCAGATACACACTTTAAATAACTTTGATTAATAAATTCATAAAGATAATGTGAAGATGGAGAATTTTAGCAGAGAAATGGAATCTATACAAAAGAATGAAATGAAAATGTAAATCTGAAAAGTATAATTGAGGACCTGTAGATGGGTGTAACAGCAGATTAGACACAGCAGATAAGAAAATTATTGAACTAAAAGATAGGTTAGCAAAATATAGCCAGCCCAAAGAATAGAGAGGAGAAAAAAAAAGAATAGAAAATATAGAAAAGAACATAAGAAACATATGGGACAGAGTGAAAAGACATAATGATCCCAAACTATGGGTAAGCATTCTGAATGAAAATGCAATTTTACAGCAGCTCTCTCCCTTATCCTAGGCCCCAAACCAACCAACCAACAAACCAAACAAAAAACTCTGCACTTACCTTCCGCCTTAGAGGGTACCACTTCAATTGTTTATTCTGTTTGTTATCCCAGTCCCAAGTTTCCAAATCAAGTTCCACTTCCCCTAGAAAACTATTGCGCTTAAATGTATCTCGATGCCAAACAGACAGGTTCAGTTTCTGCGTCTTTAAGATTTGCCTGTCGATTTTATACTGCAGGTCAAAGAAGGAAAGTAAAGTGGTAAATAATATTATTTTATGCCAAAGTTATGACACAGAGATGAAGAAAAAAGTCATCTGTGTAGATCAGATTTCCTCATCTGTTAGGTTTCAAGTCTCAAGAATATTGCAAAGTCATCTTATTCTAAGTGTCTTGTTTCAAAGAGCTCAAATTCATCTTTCACAAAAGCTCATTTTTCTTTCCCCCTCTGGAAAAGCAAATGATGGCTCAAATATCATAGCCGGTAATAGCTCTCTAAAAACAAAAGCCAATTATTCAATTTTTCCTGGATGTTTTTAGTTCTAACTAGATATAACATAAATCAAATTCAGTCTAAAAATACAAATGAAGTTTAATCCAATGGTCTGTTTTCTACCTAAGGACAAAGTATTTTTTTTTAATAGACTTTATTTTTTAGAGCAGTTCTAGATTCACACAAAATTGAAAGTACAGAAGAGTTCCCATATATCACCTGTCCCATATACATACAACCTCTCCCACCATTATCCTGCAAGGACAAGATATTTTTCAAGAAAAGATCAACCTGTTTTTTGTTGGCATCCTAATAGTTTTAATCTAAAATGTAGTCAATCCTTGATTATAGATAATCATGGAAGGGATAATAGTCTTTCTAATCTAAAAATAACCTCTATTTGGCTTTATGATATACTACTTGACTGTCCATTTTGGTTGTAGCAGACTTGCCTTTCTCTGAGTTTACCATTTAAACTAGCTGGCTTTTCCTGAGTATAGGGTTGAAATAGCTGACCTAGAAATAGCTAGGGTTCTGAAGTATATCATAGTCAAATCATGATTAAAAACTTGCTACAGAAATTTCACCCATGGATGACTGAGGGTTAATTTAATTTTGCTCCTTTTCTCAGAGGATAACCAAATACTTGGACAGAATTTTCAGAAAGAGGGAATGAATAATCCTTCTCATATTTGTAGTTTTAAATAATCTGTTACTCATGACTAAGGCAGCATAATAAAGTTTGAAGGAAAAAGGAATGTGGGCATTTGAGCCAGGTATATTCTTCATTCATCTATCCATCCATCTATCCTTCCATCTATAAACCTTTTTTAAGTACGTATACCAGACACTGTGCTAAGAGCCAGCATTTACTAAGTGTTTAATGCATACTAATTACTTCATACATATTGGTAGGTAGGTACTATTCTTATCTCCCTTTTGCAGATCTGAAATGTAGATGGGTTAGATCATTTGCGTAAGGGTACGCAGTTTACAAGCAACACAGAGTTGGTCCCTGCCCTCGCGGAACTTACAATTAAACCAGTAGTTAAAGTGCTGAATGTTAACACAGCCTATTGTAAAACAAGGAGACTGAGGCAGCAGACAGCAGGGAAACTCAGGGGTTAAGGACAGCTTCTCATAGGAAGAGGCATTTCAGGCTGTGGGAAGTAGTTATGGACAGAATGTGGGGAAGAGTATCCCAGTCTGAAGGAACAGAAAGTCCCGGCAGTGTGAGAAAATGTAGTTCCTCCAAAGAACAGAAAGGAATCAGGGTGACCTGAAGAAAGACTATGAAAGTGGAATGATGAGGCTGGAGCTCAGGTTATCAAGGGAGTGGTACGCGTGTTAAGATGGGTGTACTTGACCCTAAGGATAACGGGAATCCTCAAATATTTTAAGCAAAGAAATAACATGATCAGAATTAGGCTTTTATAAGATTGTTTTGGCGGCAATGCTCAACTTTATCAGCTGTGTATCCTTGAGCAAGTTCCTTTATTTCTCTAAGCTTCATTTGCCTCATCTGTGAGACGCAGATAATACTATCCCCCTGGCAGGGTATGGAGGGCGTGCATGAGATAATGCATACAACAGTCATGGTGTATCATCTCATACAAAGCAGATTCTCAGAAAATGGTTATTCATTTCCTTCTCTCTTGGTGACTGACTTCCTCTGTAGAGATACTACCCAAGATGACATGGCCTTTTAAATGCATAGGTCACCATTTAGGATTTCCCTAGATAGAGAGGTCATAGATACCCGCAGTATCTCATTATACACAGGATTCAACGTTTTCTTCACTACAAGCGTTTTCTTCTTGCCCATTTTGCCCTTGTCTGGTAACAGATAAGTCTTTACATATCTAAAAAGAGAATTGAACAGACAAGAAGGTCAGAGAAAATAAAAGTGATGTGTCTACCTCCATTTTAAAAAATGCATTGGAAATTGATAGAAATAATTATTTCATGACACTAGGAAAAGCAGTATGTAATAAATGCTCTCACCAACACCTTTACGCTTAAGCTTTTAAAGTGATTTCAGTGGAATTGATAATTTTATATTGTTTTGAAGATTTTTAAGGGATATTTCCTGAATTCCTTTCTTCCTTTGACCTTAACTAACGTGAGGCAGGGGGAAGACGACAGACCTCTAACGTGATGCTCAATTCTATTGGCTAGTTTCCTATTAAGAAAAGGCTTTGATGCTTGCAGAATTAAAAAAGTTTTTGTGACTGTCTCTTGAAAAAAAATAATCTGGTACATACCTTATCAAGCCATATGAATGTTTAAAAAAAAAAAAAAAAAAAAAAAAAAAAAAAAAAAAAAAAAAAAAAAAAAGGCTATTAAGCCCAGTTCCTTTTAGGATTGGGCTTATGCTAGTAGCAAAATAATTAAGAATCAGACTTCTGTATAGGGACAAGTAGGGAATACCATTCAACTTTGTAACTAAACTGAAATGCAATTAAACCTGTGATTTCAAAGATGAGTTGGTAATTCCCCCTAAAGTTCTATAGAATATAATTTAAATATGGAAACTGCCTTATTCTAGAATCTTAACTATTTCTGCACCGCAGAGCATTATAAAGTATGTCCCACGTGTCCCTAATCTTAGAGAAAGTTTGAAAGTGTGTGGAGAGAGATTGGGGCTCAATCCATCATTCCTCATTTTGCTGCTGAATTTATGTAAACAGTCGCGTATGTTCTCTGTCCCTTGTTTCCTTATCTGTAAAAAGAAGGAATCAGGACAAAATGACCTCAAAGGTCCCTTCCAACTTGAAACGTTTTGTGCTTCTCTGATATTTTTATAATTTAGTAGGTTTGGCATATGAATCTATAAAGTAAACAGCATTTCCCCCCAACTTTTTTTTCCCAAACGTTCCTTTTAACACAGTCACACACATACCCTCCCTTCAATTACTTTCTTTCCTTCCCAATTTCTACAAGATTAAGAGTAACTAAGAGAAAATAGTGACTCCAAAATGTACTTACGGGTCCGAACGCTGTTTTTTAATATCTGCTGCTGCTAAGTCTTTACACTGGGCCACAAAGACATGCAACTCCTTCAGTGAGTCCACATAGTCGATTGCAAACTGAATATTTCCCTTCACTTCCAGATTGCCAAAGTCTCCACTATAAACACTCATCACACTGCCGCTCACCTGAAAGCGTCGGAAACACGCAGTGTTTGTCTCTATCTCATTCTTGAACCCAACACAAGGATCATGGATGTAATCTTTGCTTGCCATTATTTCTCTAGTTTGCACATAAAAGCAGTTAATTTAATATGGCATCAAAAAAGCATACCAACACAGACAACCTGACATGATATACGTGACATGATGACTAGTGTTTGACAAAAATTGCCTCTAAGAGACATAGATGAAAAGTGAAATGCAAAGTGTTTTAGATGCTGACTCATTTCAAAGCAGGGTGATTTTATGGTAGGGGGCATTCAGAGTTCCATTTTCAGGCATGCTTAGAATTTAGAGTGTTAAAGAAAGAGGATGTGAGAAGCCTCAGGCACACAAATCACAGTGACACACGGCTCTATCAAATTTCCAAGGCACTAAAAAGGAATTTTACTATGTTACCCATCCGCTGAATCTAAGAAAATGCTTACTGAGCCATACACTTTTAGAGGTCAGGAAGGGCAGAAAATGGATGATTGATGAAGGAAGTTTAAAGCCTTCCCAAGGCCATACATTTGATTGTCATCAGCAGAAATTCAATTTAAATAGATTTTTTTTACAAAGAGTTTGAAAAATGCAAGGCTAGTAAGAATTTAAGCACAGATTTATCATTTGTTTAGCATACCCGGTGAGATATGTGCATGTGTACATATATCAGAGATATTTGGATAAGTGTCTGTGGACATATTTACATATATATTTCTACACACATCTTGCACGCACACACAAAACTACCTCACTTTATGAAAGTTCTGTGTAAAGTCAAATTCTCTAAATCAAATCTGAGCAACTACACTTAGGGAGCTTTCCTTTGAAAACTCCATTCTGAATCCCTCTATGGGGCAAAGAATCGCCTCCCCTATTCTTTTACGTGAATCAGTACTTTCATTCATCAGAATAAAAGTCTTGCTAAAAGACAAGGTACTGTGTGCTATACCTGCACACAGTATATAAATGCATATCGGATATAAGCATACTTTGTGATAGTTACCCCATGTGTTGCACAGAAAAATTGAGTGGTTCATCTTGTTGGTAATTTAGGTTTATTTTTTAAGTACTTACATCCAAAACACCATATTTATTTATTTTGGATATGAACTCTCTTGTGATTAAAACAGACAAAAAAGGAAGATTTGGCTAGCCAGAAGCCAACTGTGGGTTAGAGAAAAAGCTCTCATGCCCCTGGAATCTGAGAAATACAACAAAAGGCCCTTTTACAGTAGCAGGAGCATGGTGGAGCAAGGTTCGCAGAAGCAGAGGGATATTAACATGAAGCCTTTGTTTACATACAGAAGACAAGGACGTCATGCCAGAGGAGCTGCTAAGATTGGTTAAAGAGCTCGGGCTCTTCTTGTGTCTGCTGAGCTGGTAACTGCCTTCTGATGTTGTATCTGTTTCTCTGTCATCACTCTACAAAACATCATACAATATATACAAAATTTAAATTCAGAATGAGTCAAGATCAAAATCTGTTTAGATAAAGATAATATCTTGGTATCCCACTGATCTATGACATTTTCCAAGGTCAAAGTGCTAACTGCCAAGGAATGGTATTCAAGATGGGGTGGGTGGTCTGCCTTGGACCTCATCGTAGGAGAGCAGTGGTTAGGTACTGAAATAACAAAGCGATTTTTTTCACCTACAAGGTGGCGATTTTTTTCACCTACAAGGTGCATTCTCTTAATATTATACATTTATATTGCTTGGAAAACTTTGTTGATACATGTGAGAAATTAACTCTACCTAGGCAATAAATGGTCTAACATTTACTATCAAATCATGAAATGTCATGCCTAATTCCTCTCGTTAACATAGGCTTAACTTCCCTAAAAATCAATAGTGTCTCATTTTACTCGAGACACTATTAAACTAGGGAAAACAAATGCTAATCTGATCTGTGTTTCAAGTTTTTTATACATATGTATATATGTGTGTATATATAATTTTAAACCACCTCTTAGGTATTTCTATAGTGCTATTGTGCTTATCTTTTGTGTTGCTATAGGGAAGTATACGGATTTGTACATTCTGCCCACATTAGATTTTAACAAATACAAAAAAAAAAAATAGCAACAAGATACTTATTTTAAATATGTCCCAGGAAATATTTACCTGGGTCAAGAAAGCAAAGTGACAATAATAAATTTTATTATATTTTGATCTATAGTTTATTAGATGGTAGCTTTAAGAATTTATGCTTCAGAATGAGTTCCTTTTGGGGTTAGAGAGTTTATGGAGCAGTTCAGTGGCTCCTGGGGTTAGGGAAACACCTTTATGGAGGAGTGATTAGTTCATGCCAACATATTCCAGGGCCCATGCAATTACACGTCAATATAACAGATGCCAATCCTAATGCAGATTAAGAAAAGGGTTAAAAAATTATGATTTATATGGATGAGAGAAGAATCCTTCCTCAAGGGTGAAAAAAAAATCCATACATTTTTCGTGAAAACACTGATTTTCATAAAGTCGGTACTCAACAAATGTGACTGACACTAAGCCTCAAAGGGACAGTGGACAAAGAAGCCTCAAAGGGACAGTGGACAAAGAAGCAATGCCTGATTTCATCCCACTTCCTTTAACATTCATTTAATGTTAAAGGTACTTTCATCCCAGGTACTTTGAAAGGTGAAATGACGCAGCTTAATTTGGCGTCTCTGATGTACAAACTCAAACAATTTGGACTGTCTTTTGTGTGGAGCAGTGAGGCAGCAGGTTAAAACTGAAGAGAGGAGAAAAATAAAAAATCAGGCCAATCAGGTATCATTGGCCTCTCAGATTATTAGATGGTTCATTCATATGACCAACCAAGACCAAAGCATATCCACAAAGGTATAAAACCACAGGAACTCCACGAGGTGCCTATGCTGGCCTCCAGCTAATGAGTTAGTTTCAAAGAATGAGTGATTCTTTCCAAAGGAACTGTAATGTGGGCTCTTAAGCATATGCAAGGGCTGAATACTTGCAGATACAGTTCATCTGAGGCTCAAGAGTAGATAGAACGGTGCCCAGGCGGTGGGGGAGGAGGGAATGTAATTTATATATTGTCCAGAGCTTTCCTTACATTCCACCTACTAAGAGAACACTTAAGGATGAAGCTTTTATTTCGCCATTAAAAATCAGACCAAAACTGCAAACGGGAACAGCTAACATTAAGGTACCCTGTGACAGCACTGTGCTATGTGTTTTCCCTGCACTATCTCACTGACCCCTCACAATCTAATGAGGCAGGTACTAGGAAAGCACTCAGGGAAGCTAAGGAAATTGTCCATAATCACGTAGCAAATTAGTAGCATGGCCAGAACTGGGAGTGCCTAACCTCAAAGCTCAGGCTCCTAACTAGCTGGCTGCAAGAACATGGAATCTTAGTTAAGTCACAGGACCTGAGTTCAAATCCTACATCTACTTTTTAGTAGCTGTTGGATTTGGGCAAAGTTACTTAACCTCTGCGAGGCTCTTTCTTCTTTTATAAAATGGAGAAATTTGTACCTACCACACTCTGTTTGTGAGAGTTAGACATCAGAGCGAATATCAAGTGCCTGGTACTTACTAGGTACCAAATGAATAACAGGTAATAGTCATGTTCTTACTTGAGACACTAGGTATAGTAGTTAATAGCATGGGGGTCGGATCCGGGCTCCAGTGCTGGTTTAACCCCTTTCTAGCTGAGTGAGGTTACCTTACCTCTCTTACTCTCAGTCAGTTTCCTCCTCTGTAATATCTGAGGATAATGATGGTGCCCACCTCCCAGGGTTAATGGAGGATTAAATGAGATAATGTATGTAAAGTGCTTACCCCCGGTTGATATCCTTAAAGTTTGCTATGTCATTGTTACTTTACTATTTTAACATATGCTTTCAAGCTAGTCATGCTCCCTAGACTTAGCTTTCACAAATCAACTGTACTCTAAACTACAGAGGAGCTCATGCCAACATTTTTCTGCTGGATTTCTTATTTTGTACCCACTTTGAAACAAAAGTCACATTCCCAAATCTATGCACTTTGACTTCACCACCAATAAGAGTTACCGTATGAGTCAAATGAGATGTGCCCTGCCTTGTTCCAGGACTAACAACACTACCTCTATTGACGTGAGAGGCAAAGGTCAGTCCTGCTGACCTCTTCGGTCTCTGCTATGGCTGAATACAGACACACCAACCTTGGCATAGCAAATCCACCTATTTGGTTCCATTGTTCGGAAGGTACAGAAGACAAACTTGCCTCATCTTGGAGAAATGCTGGAACAGACTTGCTCATCCTTTTGAGTTTGTCAGGGTGGGAAAACTGATTATCAGGCTGTGACGGCACTGTGGAAACTAAACAGTAGCATTTCCATTCAAAATTATCCTCACAGTTGTCAGACAAACATAAGGCATAAGTTGAAAACACACATTTCTTTCGTTTTTGTAAATTGGTTAAAGGCATAGTAGTTCACATGCACAGGACCACAAGGTAAGCCACATGCAATTATAGAGAGAGAACTAGCAAGGAGTTGAACCAAATAGAAAACAAAAATTTAAAAACCACTAGGCTTACTGGACTGCAGGACTGGATTTGAATTATACTGAAACCTACTACCAATGTGAATTGGTTTTAACTTCTATTTTTTCACATTAGAGCTTTGAACCACAAGATCTGTACTTTATTGGTTCATCTCCTTGAGATATATTACATTTTTAACATGCTGCAGGCTGAAAAACTATTTCATCAGATAGCAAGGATCTTTGTACACAACTCAGTCGTAAAAGTTTTCTGGCTATTGAGTGTCTAAAAGGAGGTTGGTTTCTTTAGTGATTGTTGGGATTACCCGTAAGAGTGTTTCGCCCTCAGAAAGTCGTGAAAGACTACAATTTCAAAACAAATTATTTTTTGAAAATGGAAATTACTTAGATACCTGTCAATTCAGAGAGTTTTCAATAGAGATATCCCAAGGCAAGTTTGAATGGTTCAATTTAAGATACTCTAAGAATTTACTATGAAAATGTAGCATATGGTTTCTGATACAGTAAGTGTATGTCTGGAAGTCACGATAAGATGATGAATTCGCTTCCTCATTTGTGTAACTCTAGTTAGAAAACTTTCTTCTTCTTTGCCTAAGAATGACAATGTCTCAGCTTTTCTCATAGTGAATCAGAGCTTCTGTATTGAATGGCTTAATATTTTTCAAGGCACTTAGAACAGTGTCTGGCACATATTAGGCTTTATGTAAATATTTGCTAAACAAATAAACATTATCTGATAGGAAATCTTTAAATTATCTTTTCAATGTGATATAAATATACTGACTTGACTTTCTCATTGAAAGAGATACTAGGAAAACAGATAAATAAAAATCAAATTGTATTTCTACATATAACTCAAAAGGCTCAAATTTAGTCCTGAGCATTAGCTAAATTCATCTTTAGTTAAAAGAAATCTAATGAAGGAAGACAGAAACTTGAACTACACATATGAAATATTTGCTCATTCACATAATAGTTCTCACCTAGCTTTAGGCTCACAAATGCATCAAAATACATTTATGGTGTCTCACAAGATGAGACCTACTTTAATTACTTCCCATTAAACAATAACACACGTGTGTGTGTGTGTGTTCAGGTGACTTATACTGAAGCAGTATAAAAGTAGATCCCGCAAGGGCACAATGTAGCCCAATGAGTATGCAAAACTTTTTTTATCATAACACTACTCCCTATTATTTTCAAAAGTATATATCTGTTACTCAAATGTAGTCAGTTTTACACTTATTGGGCTTTAGTTATTTGTGTTTTGATCATGCATTTCATTTTGTCTTGTGGTAAGAATACACTCTTTACTAGAGAAAAGGAATAACCCCAGCCCAGACATTAAGAGTCATCTTGGAAAATATCACAAAAAAGAGAAATTAATTTACCCAGAATTTAGCACATGATTAGCCTATTTCCCTTGACCAATAGCTAAGCTAATTAGGAGGTCACATATGAAGACAGACATATAGGCATACACTGTCTATGCCTATGTTTTGTTTTCACTCCTCAAGTTAAATGTTGAACAAAACACAGAAAGATAAACTAGGATGCCCAAACTTAAGCATGCAGTTGCCAGTTCAAAAGCAACTGGAAAAGCCTCTTTACCCAACACCCCTGAGGGACAGAAGTCTTGTTTCCTCTGCAGCAGCCAGAGAGAGAACACACACCAAGGGCTGAAGCCTGGATTGCCTTCTTTCCTAGGTGGTTCTTAAGAATTTGTCAGGTCATGTCCCAAAGCTCAGCTCCTTCATCTCTGGCAGGAGAACCTCATGAGCAAAGTTTCAGATTTCAGATGAGATGTCACAGCTTTCAAGCACCAGCACTTCTCTACCTAATGGCTCCTTCCTTTGGCTGCTCTACTGTTTAAGAACCATCAGCACATCCAAAGACTGTTGGGAAACTGTTATTAAAAATTATGTGGACTCCTGAGGGCAGGTGTGTGTATCATTATCTTCAACCCTCCAGTGCCTAGGATTATGAAACCACCTCAGACAGGGACGTCAAGAAGACACACATGCATATCTGCATGCTTTGCTAGCCTCCACAAACACCTTTTTAATGCACTATTTGTACTCAAGACAATAGTCACAGTTAAGAACAGCAGTCTTAAGATTGAACAGAAAATGGTAAATAATCATTATCTTTTCTTCATGGTGGATATTAATTAGTTGATGCATACTAGCTACCACAAGTGTACATACATTTCTTTCTTTTTCTAAATTGAAAGATAGTTGACATACAATATTATGTTGTGTACTAATTAATAACTTGACATTTGCATATAAAAATGATCACCATAAGTCTAGCAACCATCTGTCCCCATACAAAGTTATTACAATATTATTGGCCATATTCCTTACGCTGTATATTACATCCCCACAGCTTTTTTATTTTATAACTTAACCTTTTCCCACCCACCACGCCCCCCAGCAACCATCCGTTTGTTCTCTATATCTTTGAGTCTGTGTTTTTTTTGTTTTGTTTTGTTAGATTCCACGTATAAGTGAGATCATATGGTATTTGTCTTTCTCTGACTTATTCCACTTAGCATACTACCCTCTAGATCCAACCATGTTGTCACATACCTTTACGACTTGAGATGCAGATGTTCACTTGCTTTATATATTGAACTACACTAGAGTTTAGTTTTGAACCTCAGAGCTTTTATAACCCTGCACGTTATAAAATTTGCTCCTATAGATAGTGTAGAGAGGCATATATGACCATACTACATACTAATTGTCAAAGTACAGTTCTTTCTTAGGTCCAGATACATTATAAATTGCTTCATGTCTATAGCCTTGCGTAAAGGCCGTAAGAGATCCAGTACTCCAGACCATACTGCAACATAAAAGCCAAGTGATATTAGAAGGTGCCAACTTCATTTTAAGTAAAGATTCAAAAAGCAGAGAGACTGGCAAAAGTATAACAGTACTGAGCAATAACGTGTGTATATATATAATACATATACATATGGATACATAACAATTCTAAATATATATAAATATCCCTCAGTGGAATCATGAATTAATCTTTCAACACAGATAGTAGTAAAATATTTTTAATAAAACCCTTGTCAGAATGAAATAGTTTTGTAAGCTGCAAGAGTTTAGTATAATAATAAATGCTACATTAATGGGGTTAGTTATTTCAGCACATTTGACACCATGTAGAGCGGCAACATTCAGTCATTTGTGAGAAAGATCCTGCTACTCACTTCCTGGAATGCATTCATTTGTATCTGGTTCCTGATCTGCTTTTTGATCTACTCGGAAGAG
>NW_006774099.1:177999-194233 GCF_000442215.2 Lipotes vexillifer
GGAAGAGCAACATTGAGAATAAATACCATTTTAACAGAAAGATGAAAGAGACACGAAAATAAAGCTCAAGTGTCAGTTTCACTACTAAGACTGCAGAATACATCTGACAGTTTTTCAGCTTGCTTTCCTCCATTCCCCAGTGCGATTCTTCATTAGCCTCTTTGAGGTCTCCTGTTCAAGTAAATATCCAACATCCAGCACAGGAGATGTGCAGTGTCTTTCCTCTCACTCAATAAGCCACAGGATGGAAAATGGAACAAGCACTGTACTCGTGGTGAGTATACGAGTGGTGAAGCTGAGATGCCCGTCCCCACCCTCCCACTGACTGACTAGCTACAAGAGCTTAGACAGATCACCTAATTTCTCTGAGCTTTTCTCATCTGTAAAATGAAGATAAAATTCACTGCCCCACCTGCTTCAGTGAGATGGTTGTAAACATAAAATGAGAAGGACAAAACTATTACATAAAAGTAAGGAATGACCTTTGAAGAGCTCTGTTGCTGCATTTTACATGAGAAAGCTCAGTTAATATACATTTTTATCATTATAGTGCAGGCAACTTAGAAAACAAAATTCTAGCATACAAGTATAAATTATATTTATGTTTGCATAAATGCTGAACCATAAAAATCAGACTCATTTCCATCCCTCCCACCACTATTACCCTATTCATTTTATAACTGAACCAAGTAACACCTGATCCACTGACAAGCTGCAAGACCTTCTGGCTCCTTAAAATTCAGAATCAGTTAATTTCACCCTTGGTCTATACTTAGTTATTTACTTGAGCAGAGGCAGGATCCCCACTCTTGTTCTGGGACCCTTTCCTTTGACCTTAAATCTTTACCAGTTGTACCTAGAGAGATCTAAATGCTGAGACTTGAGAATCAAATATAGGAATAACTTAACCCAGGAACCCACTCCACTCTCCCTGCCTTCACAAGGAGTTTTGCAAGTCAGAGTAGCAAAAATCGGTTCATACCCATAGAAATACAATTTCCTATTTTTGGAAACCCTCGCTTCCCAAGGGTCTCTGATGAGATCCTCACAACAGTATCACCAGCAGAAACCTTAAGAATACAAGCAGTATTAAATGCACCAAGTCAGAACCATTTTATAATAACTTAGGCACAATTCATCACATAGCAGCAAATGACGTTCTTCTATTTCTCTAACAACAGCTGCATCCCGGTGACTGCCCAAACCATCCCAGAACCTAATACACAGACAGACATGCAAATACATAAAGATATTTACCATCTTCAGCACTACGCACTAATTCTTCTGGCAGATTATCTACTTTTGCTTGATCTGTGCAGGAGAAATTAACAAATGGTTAAAACGACTGACCCCTTGGCGAGAAAGAACAGTGAGATTGTCCCTGGAAGCCCCCGGAGTTGGAAGCAATTAGTCAAGATGCGGTGAGGGGTGCAACCAAGATGTCTTCCCCAAAATACTTTCTCTTTAGATTAGCTAGTTGAGCCAGTGCCATAGCGGGAGCTCCCATTTCAGCCCCGATGCAGCTTACATCAGCACACTGCTGCACACGGACTCCCAAGGGTTAGAGGGTTAGCTCAGAGCAAGCAATCGGCTGGCAGCAGGAGAAAGCACAGGGCTGCAACAGCCTCTTTATTCTTCTGGAAAGGGTAAGATGCTAGCCATGACTAACACCTTCTCAAACCCACGGTCATTAACAAATATTTCTGTGCGTGCATCATCATTTGTGTATGCCTCCGGGAGCCTTGCTTGGGAAGTCAACTGAAGAGATGTAACTGGGGACCAGCTGCTAAGTGGAATCTTGGCAGGCTCGTGTGAGAGTGGGTATCGGTATTTGGAAAGGAGCATGCAGGAATACCCGTCAGCTGATGGTGTTTTTTATTTTAACTCTACACATTCCTGAGTGCTTTAAAGCTGCACCATGGAAATAGCCACATGCTTCTCAGGCAAGAGGTTTGCCAAACTGGACAATTGTTGCTGAGTTTTGGGGGTTTTTTTCCCCCCTCAGGGCCCATCACTAACATCAGGAAGAACAATCAGGGCTGTCCAACAAAGGACTGGACTCGCCTTCTCTGGAAGCATTCAGGCGGATGTGGGGGGTTGGCCACCTGTTAAGGGGGCTTTAGAGGGAATTCCTGCACTGGGGGGAGTTTGGAATGGGTGACCTTCAAGGTCCCTTCCAACCCTGAGATTCCAAGATCTTTGGTAGGGTGAGGACTGCATTCCACACTGGGACTATTGCCCCCAGAGCCCTGAAAATCTCTGAATTTTAAGAATTGTTTAGTGGTGTAGTTTTTTCTTTTTTAAAATCTGAGTTTTCAGCCTCAATTGCAGATGCGTAAAAATATTCTAAACATGGCAATGGTCAATTTTAATCACATGAGTTTGGCAGTGGTTAACTTGCACTCAGTAAGTTTTCGCATGACCATCTGTAATCCCAGGGGTGCATTCTAGCTTAAAAATATTAAGAACAAAACCCCAAGAAGTCACAATCTCTAAGTCCCTATATACATTATGCTGTTATGTTAGTACTCTAGAAATCCTTCACCAGTTAACGCAGCAGCCAGTGGGGAATAGCGTGCCTGAAGTGTTGCATGTCAGATAGCCTTTGGGCTTATAATTCCAATATCCAAAAGAAATGCATGAAAAGGGATAAAAGAGAAAGCAAAGTCCTTGAAGCCAGGGACAAATTCACCTCTATATCATGCAAAAATTCATCAGACATCCAACACTGTCATATGTAACACGGTCTCTTCATAAATGCTCTTGTTAATAGCCTGTTGATTTTGAGTCCCAGCTCTGCTGTATGATAGGAAGCAAACTACTTTACCTCTGTGAACTTCACTTTCCTCATCTGTAAAATGGGAGTAACAATTTGTCCCTCACAGGGTTGCCTATGCCAGTTAAATGGGAAAATGCAGGTAAAACACTTAGCCAAGTCCTGGCACACGGTGTTCAATCAATGTTAGCTATTACCACTAGAACCACTAGCTACCACAGTCTTTTAAAACTCACTGTACTTGAATAAACACTCAAACTGGGATTCTTCAAGGAAACCTAGTATTCTAGTAACCAAACCTCACGCGTTATTTTAAAAGCAAAGTTCCAGCCACTTTAGGCTGAGCCTCTTCAGCTCACTTGGGAAAAGTTATTCTCGTCTGTTAACCCCCCTTTAGGGTTTTCAGTGCACAACAGCATGCAGTGAGGCCACAGAAGAGCACATACGCATTTTTAAGCTGAGATGGGGGCATGAACAGTGGGGCAAACTTTATTCTCACTTGATGAATCTGATGCAATATCTTCTAGACTTTTGGAAGGCATTTTCCTAGCAGCACTCCTTTCCAAAGTTTTCAAAACAGGACTGGGTTCTTCTTCTGAACCTGTTGCAAGACAAAACCGATGAATACTGCACAAAAGAAAAAAGAAAACAACCAAACTCTTAATAATCAATGGACACTGAAATGGTAGGTTGAAAGGAGGCATTATGCCATAAGCCTCTATACTTTTATTCACTCTATGAAGCACTCCAACAGAAGAAAATAAAATTTCTCCACTAAAGAATATTAGTATATTCTTTAAATAACTTTTCTGGTCAAGAAATATTTGTAAGCATAAATGATACAGAAACAAGATTAACAAGATTCCCACATTAATAGAAATGTGCTCTCTTAGTCTTTTACACCTCTATTTAGGCACATGATTTGTTCTGTGCCAGACTTTGAATCTTTCCCCTTCACTTCTAGCTTTTGAAGACAGCCACAAAATGGTTTTAGGAGCATTAAAATAATTAGCTGAAAACCATAGAAGGCAGGATTCAGATGTTTTAACATCTGTGTATAATTGGGTACACAGATGGGTGAATTCTCCAGATCAACAAATGTAGGCTTTTTGGGTTTCATGAACTGGTGAAATTTCCAACAAAACGTTGGGTAATGACACGAGGTAGTCAACTTTTTATTTTACTAAGGCATTTGTGTGTGGGGGGGGGGGCGGGGAGGTCTCTATTATCTACTAATGCCTTTATTTTATAAAAGGAAAGGCATTTTAGGACCACAAGGGGAAAAAAAAGGAAGAAAAAGGGCATAACCGGAGAATAAGACCAGTTCTTTAAATACATCTAATTTTATAAAAGTTTTTCTCTAGATAGTCCTTAATTGTTCCATTTTGACAGTGGAAACTCCATCATGGATAAGCCCTGGTCTGAGTACTCTCATTCATCACTGTTGTAGTCTCAGTGACTAGAACAGTGGCTGGCAACAGGCATTTTGCAAATGCTTGCTAAATCAATGAACGATTCCATTAATGAGTCGATGAATTTGGGAACTATTTCTCTAGACGATACTTTCCTGAAATGCATCCCAGTTGTGCCCAATGTTAATAGGCATTCTCCAGTAAATGGATCCTAAGATGAATTAGATTTGGGATGCTCTGTGTTCAAACTTAAATGGTTTCTTACTGCAGACCTTCTCAGTGACTTTAATATGCTTTAGTGTACTAATCATGTGCACGATCTCCCAGCACTCCCTCCCCCGCTTTTAAAGGAACATACTGAGGTATTGGTTGGTTAAGAGCTCAGCCACAAGTCAAACATGTTAGGCTGCTCATCAAAATTATGGTGCCTTGTTGTCAGGTTCCTCCCTACTCTCACTCCACCCCCACCCATTTATTTAAAAAATAATCATTTAGGTTAGAAGATACAAAACTATGGACTATTTTATACCTCCTACTTGGCTTATGATTTTAAAATATCTTCTCTGGGCTCTGTCTGTCTGGGTGGTTATTTATACTGATTATTTCTTTTGTAGATAGACAGGTTTTTAGATAGGTTTTTTTTGCTGTTCAATCAGTTATGCTGGTATACTTTAACACAGCCATATGCATTAAGCAATAGTCTGTAAAGTAAGTGCAAATTTACAAGCCCTTCACCTCCTATAGGTCAATTTGGCCCAGTAACTCATGGGGTAGCTTAGTAAAAGTCTACCTCAACAAGTTTAAGATGTTGCCTTACACTCTTGCATATGTCTGGTTTGAGAGACTGGTATTTCATTTTCCTTTTCTCACCAGTTACAAAGCTTAAAGGGGCTTCAGCTTGATTAATTAGGATTAAAGGTGGATTCTTTGGTCAGTTTTCAATAAGAGGCCCTACAGCTACTTGCAAAGGAGCCCAAACCGCACAAATCAGCCACTCAGTAAAGCTCATTTGTTCTCATTGAGACTGAAGGGAGCCAGAAAATGACAAATTCTATTAATTTTCTACTAAGGAAGGTGATCAACATTAGTTGTTGTGCAATTTTGGTTAAAATGTTCCAGCCAGAGAGCATCCTTTATCATTTCATCATTCTAATCAGCTAACTTCTAATCCCTATCTGTTCCTGGGTTTCTCTCCTAAAATAGCCAGGTTGCTCAGAATAGCAAACTGAGACAAGCCCTATCTTTTATAGCCTGCCTGAAACCAGAAGCCCAAGTCCACTTAGGTGAATATGGTAATTGATTAAGATCGCCATCCACTTAGCTAAGGCTGGAGCCAAAGAAATGCAGCAGGCCAGGCAATGCCCTTATAGGTGGAATCAGGTGAAGTCATCAGACTGAGGCATATCCTAGAAGGGGAGGATCCTGCAGATAATTGCAAACAAGAGGGAGAGAGTGGCAACAGAAACACCACAGCCCAAGGTATCTGAGGGAAACTTCCAGCCTTGCACTTTGTACCTGGTACTTAGCCACTAATGTGGTAAACTACTGTTCTTAAAAGGGAAATGTGTGACCAATATGGGAGTTTCTTGCCACAAATCTTACTAGAGACTCCTGTATGGACTGCCAGTTAGGAAATTCTAATTAGTTCCAAGAGAAAAGCACACTTGGATGTTTTAGAGGTACTCTCTAAACCCCAAAAGTTCTTTAAAAATTTTTTTTTTTTTTGGCGGCACACGGGCCTCTCACTGTTGTGGCCTCTCCCGTTGCGGAGCACAGGCTCCAGACGCACAGGCCCAGTGGCCATGGCTCACGGGCCCAGCCGCTCAGCGGCATGTGGGATCTTCCCGGACCAGGGCACGAACCCGTGTCCCCGGCATCGGCAGGTGGACTCTCAACCGCTGCGCCACCAGGGAAGCCCTAAAAAATATTTTTGAAACCTAAAAATTCTATCATTTATCAGTGAGAATAAAGTCAGATTCTGAAACACTGCCTGATGGGTAAAGCTATCTCTATGTAACTCATTTGATTAAAGAATATAAAAGGAAATGTAGTTTTTTATTAAGAAACTCTAGGGAGAACTGAAGTACAAAGAAGAATTTAGTACTATTGGGATTGTCAAATTAATCCCAATTCTAAAAACTACACCATCCTTTACACCAGCATTACATAAATCAACTCATTAACCAATCAGTTAAAAACTTCAAAATGCTCACTGGAGGTATTTCTGCAGCTTTCTGCCTTAGAACTGATGTTTCCATCTGAAAAATCAGAGTCAGAGAAACCTTCTTTTTCTTCCTTTTTCTCTTGTCTCTTATATGGTGATGCCAGAATCAATTCAACTTTACTTATTTTTGTAGAGTTTTCTTTGTTTGTCAGGAGAGGAATGGGTTGCCTATTTCTGGGCACGTTCGTTGCTTCAGGAGCCTCTTTGATACCAAGCTCCTGAAAAGCCCCTTCTCAAACTACTGCAACCTCACTTTCATAATTCCTGTCCTCTGGGGGTTTTATAGTTTCAGTGGTCCCTATTTCATGGTCCACAGAAAGTTGTGAGGTTCCAGGGATCTCAACCCCACTTTCAAAACCACAGAGATCTATTGGTAAATCAGTCAGAGCTTTGTCTCTTCCCAACACTTTATCACGTTGACTGACTTGAGATTTGAAAACATTACTCTTAAGTTTCATTTCCGAGGCCTTTGAGGCTGTCCAGTAAAAAGAGGGCACTTTCCCCAAGAACCTGGCCTGCTTTGACTGTGAAGGCTCCTTCTCAGGAGTTTCTTCCTTCACTGACACTTGGAGCTGATAAGAAGGACCATTAGATGATTCTTTAAGGAGTTTTCTCAAAGCCAATCTCAAAAGCACTCCCAGTAATTGATGGAGCCTCAGACTTTTCTACTGTTTATTTCCTTAGGATGGAATTCAGAAGCAGCTTGCCTGGGCACCTCAGTACTCCCTATTAACTTTGATGAATAAAGAGTCCCTGTATCACTGTCATATTTTGAGCAGGGGGTTTCAATTGTTTCCTTCAGTAGTTTTTCTAAGACAGCACTGAAGTCAAGGAGCTCTGATTTAGGTTGAATGATTGTTTCCCTCACAGTTTCTGTCACTTCCTGAGAGAACTCTTTGCCATCCTGAGCAACAGTAGAAGCAGATGAGCTAAGGGTTTGTTCTGATGGAGGCATCTGGGCAGCTAAATAAGATCCAACTTTATGAGTTTTACCAGGAACTACACTGAAGGAATACAAATCCTTTCTGTCTGGAACTATGCTGTCCATTGTAGTCTGTGATGGGATAACTCCCAGGGAATTTGAGGGGCTACCTTCTACCTGCACACCTTCAGGACATTCTGCTTTTACTTCTCCAGAGACTATTTCCCTCCCAACTGGATAAGTCAACCAAGCTTCTCTAAGTAGCTTTTGTAATACAGCCTTTACATCATTCAGTGCAGGTTTGGGTAAAAGAAGAACTTTTTCTATAGTCTCAGAAATTTCCCTTTGAGAAGGTAGTGCCTTATTCTGAGGAACAAGATGAGCATCCTTAGAAGAAGGCATACCTTGGCGAGTGTTGGCCACATCCCCAAAAGAACCCTTTCTGTGGTGATAGGAAGGTTGATCCAATGGGTAAGAACCTTCTGCAGCCATCTGAAACAAGTTCTCCGTGTTTAGCTGGCACTCACCGCTTTGAGCTTTCTGGGAGAGAGCTGAATTTCCCAAAGTTTCTGCCTCTGGAGAAGCAGCTAGTATCTCTCTCTGATAGGCTGATGTGTTCTGACTCCATTCTACCCCTTTTCCATAAACTCTACTCTCTTCAGACTCAGAGTCGATCCTAGTGGTTGCCGGTTCACATTTGGTTTGCGAGGGAGAGGGTGGAGTTCCAGATGCTTCCTTCAGGAGTTTGTCTAGACTAGCAGTCAAAGTGTTCGAATTGACCTTTGGAGGAGCTACTGTTTTGTCTATATGCTCATTAATGATCTCCTTAGGTCTTTTGGCTTCTTCCTCAGTATCAGCAAAATCTGCCTTGCGAGGCCATGTCCTATTTTCAGAAATACCTGGTTCAAGCGCTTGTTTTTCATGAACTTTTCCACCAGAGGGATGGATGACTGGTGATGAGGCTTCTGAAAGCAGCTTCTGTAAACTGTCATTAAACGTGTCTCTGTAGTCTTTAGAGAAAACACTTGTTTTCACAATGGATTCTTGAATCTCTTGAATCTCCCGGTCAGAGTAATCCTTTTCTTCCTTGAACACTGGAGTAACAAACCCTTCTGTATTTTTTCGCATGTTTTCCTTTGATGAGTCATATCCTGGCAACTGATGAGTGGACTTTCTGGGTGGTCTCAATGGAAATGTGGTTTCACTTGGTAACACCTGGAGTGTGCCCTTTGAATTTAATTTCTCTATTTCCTCTCTTTCCGGAACTTTTTTCTGGCTTAGAAGCATCTCTCTTTCATGGGTATTTTTTCCTGATGATTTAATGTCACTGAATTCTTTGCGTTTCTGGCTATTAAAAGGCACAGAATTTTGTTGGCTTGTGGTAGTATTCTTCTCAATATCATCTTGACTGTTTGGATTGGCTCCTAAGTCCCAAAACTTTCTCAAATTCTCAAATTGAGAGTGATTATAGACCTGTTCTGTATTGGGTTCATCCATTCTTTCTTTTAGGGATATAACTTTAAAGTTGGGATTCCATTCACCAATTAGAGATCTGTCTTTCTCCAAAGAGGTATGTATTTCACTCCCCACATTTGAAGGAAGTTGCAGTGGTGGAAAAGTAATGTCCTTTTCATAATGCAAACTGTCTGTCACTGGTAATCTTCTTATAGGCTCAGTTGTCTTACTCTGAAACAGAGACACTTTACCTGGTTGGCCAGCTGAAGGATCATTTTTGGATGGACCTGATATTTGGGGCCTGGTCTCTTTAGTTTTATTTGAGGAATAAAAATGGCAGAGATGGGCTGCTTGACCATCCTTATCTAGGACCACTTGTTCGGCAGTGACTTGATTATTATATTTACTACAGCCCGTACATAAACTGTCCATGGACTTCACAGGCTGATATGCTTTAGCAGAAAGTCGTTCCTGACTAAATGAAGATACCGGTTCTTTATGAGTTAAGTTAGCAGTAGCTTTCTCACCTTCCCAAAAGGATATTCTGTCACTCACTCTTTTGTATTTCTCTCTTTGCACTTGGTTTTGGGGAACCTCACCTGCTTCTTGTAGTTGGACCTTAGGCTCCTTCCTAGGAGATTTATTGTTGGTAGCCTCAGGGGGTGACTCAATAGTCTCTGATTCTGAAGAAGCTTTTAGGATGTAACTGTCTCTTCCTTTGCTCTCTCTCTCTGCCTTCAAGTTGTCTTTCAAACTCCATTGTTCGATAACTGTTGAAGAGTCACAATTCACTTCTGACTTTCTTCTATTTTTTTCATAAACACAAAGCTTGGGCTCTTCACATAAACTGTCAACATCCTTAGTGTTGCATGGAACTTGATCTTCTGCATGAGATCCTTTGCAAACACTGTAGGAATAGTTATTGGTTGGAGGAAGTACCCCAATTCCTTCTCCTACATGTTTTGAACCTTGGCTATAGTCCACAGTTTTACTCTCTTGATTTGGACTGGAGATTTCAAATGGTTGCAGTATGCCTGGACTTTCCTTGCCTTGTGGGCACAAATGAATAGATTTGGGTTTGATATTCACATTTTCGCCATTTCCAAAAGGCATATTTTCCTCTACCTGGAATGTTGAATCAGATCCCACAGGTGTCAATTCAACTCTGGTGGATAACAGAGCCTTTGAGCCATTTTCTTTTTGACTGGTATCACCTGTCACCAAGGCAACAGCAATCCGTGACTTTGAGTCTGTTTTTTCTCTGGGCTCTGTTTCTTGGGAATATTGGAGACATGATTTCTTGTCATCTGAATGAGAACTTCGGTTAAACCAGTCTAGGACTTTAGATATGGAATCATCGGTTGTCTTCCTTATCTCAGTGGCATGCAGACCAGAGCATGAGGACGTCTTAGCTTTTAGGGACTTGAGAAGAGGGGGCTTACCTTGCTGATGGTCTCTAGAACTGAGATCTGGCACCTGAGATGACTCAGGCTCAACGTGAGACAGTTCATCTGCAACATAGAAATGCTTTTCTAAATAAGAAAAGAGAATGCTTAAAGAATTATTATTCAATCACTCACATCATCTTTTAAAAAGGCACTTTGTATTTACATTTTCTATACCATTAGCTGTTTACATCAGCATTTATCTGGAGTTATAATGTAAACCATCCTAATTAAGATATTCTACCAAAGATGCCCTATAACAGTAAAGGAAGGTAAACACAGGCCCCTGGAAGTAAGCCGAATTGGGGAATTTCCTTCAAGTGTCTGTTTTATTCTAAAAAATCAAGTAGATTTTGTATTCTGACCCATGTTACATTTTAAATATTAATTTTTCTCAAAGCTTTGCATAAAATAGACACTCCAGGAAGATACATCATGTTGATTTTATGACGCCACCTATCTACTGGCCCACTCATAAACCCTAGAGAGGGCTTATACTCAAGTTTGAGAAACACAGACTTAAGAGATTTCAGAAGTTAGAAAAACAACCTTCAAGGAAGATTAAACGGAGCTCCCTCCAAAACGTCAGAATGGCACAAGAAGGATATTTGCATCCAAGGGCCTTACTCCTGGTACCCTGAACCAGAATCTCTGAAGATGGGGCCCAGGAATCTTTCCTACCAGCTATCCCAGTGGTTGCTTTGCATACTGCAGTTTGAAGACCATGGTCTCAAGAGGCTCCTCCATGATCCCCTACTTCCCTTCTACAATCTGTAAGCTGGAGATAGTCTCTGTGAGACAAAGTAAATTGAGGACTGATGGAGAATGGGATTTCTACCTGTTCCCTGATGTTTGCCAACCAACGGCTAGGAGGCTAGGGAAGGACATTTAAATTCTTTCTAGGCTACCAAGAAAGTAGGGAGAAATTATACTCCAATAAAGATATTAAAAAAAAAGAAAAAGTAGGGAGAGACCCTTCTGAGCTTTATTCACAGGGCACATGGCACATGTGGATGAGGGAACTCAGGCATTCTTTCCCTTTAGTTAAGACTAAAGGTGTTTCAGCATTTCTTGCTCTTCCTTATAAATGCTAAGCTACACAATACATGTTCTTGAAAATTACGTGAGCTGAATTTTTATGATGTTAGCTACATCTGAAATGCACCAGAGGAGATGTCAGTTAATAAAATTATCTCTGATTTTAATCATCAACTCTGGCTAAATGCAAAAACAACAAAGGCTTATACAATAGTTGGCACATAGTGGATATTGGTTTCCTTTCATAACTACACATTATACTATTAAATATATGTCAGTAATGATAAAGTTCCTTTGAGAAATCTTTAAGAATTCTTTGTTAGTCTGTTTAACAGAAGACTAATAATGAAAAGAATGCTGGTACTACACTGTTAGTGAAAAAAGCAGTCTGGACAGTATAAACGTAATTTAAATTATATCCATGCCTGAAAATTATGGGAAGGTCCTACAATTAAACATTAGTGATAGTTAGTGCTGGGTGATATCACAGATGATAATTGTTTTATTCTGTATGCATTTCTTCTTTTCAAATGTTTTTACACTTTTCACATGAAAGTATATTACTTAAAAATAAGAAGAGTTTAAAAATTTGATGCCAGATAATGTTTTGTTGCCTTTGAGGAATTCTTTTGTTTTCTTCCAGTATAATATAATGAGTGTGATAATGACTGTCCTAAAGCTCAGAGCTAAAGTCAAACCCTTATAATTCACACATTTAGAGTTTACCATTCTTTTTTGGTCCTGATTTTCTTCTTATGCTCCATTATTTACTTGTATATATTTCTGTGGTAAGCAGGGGGGAAAGCAGGGCATTAATGATTAAGCAGAACTTTGTATATAAGCTCTGAGACCAGAAGGCCTGTCTGTCAACCAAAATGGGTTTAGCTGATGACGGCTTCTTCCCAGACTTCACGGTGAGCTGAGACTGAGATTTAAAAGTCCGAAAGCAAAAATAAATAGTTAATACAAAATTATAAAGGTAGTCTGTGGGAAAGCAGGTGCACTTTGAAAATCAGGAAAGGTTTACCATTTT
This sequence comes from Lipotes vexillifer, assembly GCF_000442215.2. NCBI lineage: Eukaryota > Metazoa > Chordata > Mammalia > Artiodactyla > Lipotidae > Lipotes > Lipotes vexillifer. Next base: position 190,305 of record NW_006774099.1, read on the forward strand.
TTTTCCTATGGATTATAACAAAGGAAAATATTACCAAAGAAATTGTTTTCATCTTTTGGATAAACATTTCAGTAAGCATCACCCAATTATTTGCTAGTGTTTATTCAAACTTTAGTAGTTTCCTTAAAATGAGTTCCTTTATATCTTGAAGAAGCTAAGTTTTAATTTTTTTTAAAAAAAATATTCTGTTCAAATGATTTAAAATACCCAGGGAGAGGGGTGATGGAAATGCTTTGTCCTTTAAGAAGTGGATTGATTTGAATAAGTATGAAAGTGGGCGGCTAAGCAAACGTGACTCAGGGTCAACTTAATATCCACTAATGAGGGAGGAGGACAGTACATGAGTTAGAAACTTGGCTGTTGCTACTGTAAATTTTCCTGACTATAAAAATTATCATAGCGTTAGATTAGGACTTAGTGAGGATGGGAGAGAGAGTACACAAAATGATTTTTCCCATTGCTTCTGTTTTAAAACATAAGAATTGTGAAGTAATCATATAGGCATAGGAAAGCAGTTTGAGGCACCCCCTGAGGGTTCTAAGATCTTCGAGAGAGGACTAGTCAGCTAGTTAGCAGGAAAAAGCAGTACTCTCATTGCCTCTCAGCTCACACCAGCTGAAGGAGAAAGTTCCTTCAGGGCATTTAAAGTCTAAGAAGAAATGGATGGAGGCCCTGGGCAGGCCAAAGTATGAGGCTTTTTCATAGTAAGAATTTAAAGTCTAGTTTCCCATCCTTTGAGGCTAAGAAAGTGATGGTTCTCCTGAAATTAAAAGAGAAACCGAAGTTCGGTTAAATGGTAATTGATAAATTTGCATTAGGTGAGTCATAATATATTTGCTCTGTACAAAGGTATTAGCATATGTCTATTTCTCACTCTGTATATACACCTTGATTTAACTCAAAGTGCTAGAATTTGTTTAGCTAAATTATTGATAGGATTTTTTTTTTTTTTTGGATTAAGCATAACGTGCCAGAAAGTGTGCTATCCTGGTTCTTTTAGTTATTGGTGATTGAGGAAAACATGCAAACCCATTAAGAGGCATAAACATTCCCCAGTGGCATCTGCTTGAACTTTAGCGGGAATACCTAGAAAGCAAAATGGGTTTCTACCAGGCAGGCTGGCTGGCCTGGCCATTCCAAGCCCACTGGCTCAGTTTTTAGAGGCTGGTAGTGACGCATCTCTTACCAGCAGGGCTTCTGGACAATTTTGATTCAAGCCTTGACAATTCTGATGAGTCAGCTTTGTGTTCATTGATGGTGTGTGAATTCTCAGTGGACTGTGCTCTTGTAGTTAAAACTTCTTTGGGAGAATGGTGCTCATTAATTGGAAAGGAACCAGAAGTCGTTGGCTGATGTGTTTCATTTTTTGATGTACTTGGGCTTGAGGCTGATGGCTGAAAAAGCGAAGGCTTTCTGTATTGGGAAGGCTTAGGATCATTGCAAAACTCATCTATGTCCCCTGCATCTTCTGTTCCATTCTTCAACCTGTCAGATTCTAAAACACTAAATTCTCCTACTTCCCGGCCATGGACTAGCCCCAGACTCTGTGGGAGTCCATCCTTCACTGCAGAGAATCTCACGTGCTTTAATGGCTCCAGGGAGTCTGAGGAGGAGTCATCTTCTAAAGAATGCTCCTTCTCAGAAATTCTCTCATGGATGGTTAGGCCAGGTGACACAATTTTGCTTTTGTGTTCAACGCTCTGATGAAAACGAACAGTTTCTGAGTCTGTGCTACTGGAACTGGAATTGCGTTTCAGGATCCCTCTTGGAGCCCCTCTTGTGTTCAGGGAGTCTGTCCTTTGTCTAGGAAAAGACTGGTTATCATCTTGCTTTAAGTCATGCGATTTATAGATCATATTCCTGGCTCTGGGGATTGGAGCCTTGATTTGGGACCCATTCTCAGGGCCTGGAAAAGTCTGCTTTGTTTTCTCTAACTTTTGGCTTGAAATATCCAGGATAGATGACTCTTCTTTGGACTCTGACAATTCACCTGAAAAGTAAAACATATTAGATGATATACCAAATGCAGAATAACTCTGTAATTTAAAACACCTATCATAAACTTAATCTACATTTAGCAAAAACACTAAATATTAAAGACAATGAAGCATGAAGCATAAATACAGACCTAATTAAAAAGCCTTAAAAAATTCATACATGAACTTCATTGACTTTAAGATTGCTGTGCTTTACATACATACATAGTTTGTGGTATTTTATACTCAATAAAAATTTTTTTTAAAAAAAGGAACTTTAAAAATCCCTCAAGGAGGGTAAAGAAAAAACACAGAAGTCACTTTAAAAAATTCACGTGTGGAAACCAGAAAAGGGAGCTCAATTTTTTAAAATCTCAATACCTAAAACAAAAATTAATTTTGTCAAAAAGTTAACAAAAACAGGTAATGTTCCAGTGACTTCTTTTCTGTAAAGTGTTTTATGCTATATAAAGTGTATCCAATGGAGAGGAAAAATACACTAATATTAAAACAGGCTAATTGAAACTCCTAACTTTACTGTTTGTTAATTCTCTACCCCTTGTCCAATCTTTGATGCTTGTGGAATCTTCTTACAGTTGCTTTTGAAGAGATTAAATTGTCTAATGTTTCTTCTTAATGGTAAGAATGGTAACATTCCATAAGAGGCAGACTTCAATCAGTTAAGCAACAAATCTGATCAAATGCTCCTGGAAGACTGGGCTGATAATTACAGATTAGAGGATTGTAACATTGTCAAGTGGTCTTTTTATCTTGAGGCAAACTCTCCATTTTAAACAGAGAACTGTGTCTGTACCTGGTAGACATCCAGTAAAGACTGTTAAATGAATGACTGAATGCCTCTGGTCAAAAAATTTCCCAGGTCACTGTGGGGGGACCCAAGACATGGAGGTCACACAAGTGTCGGCTCCGAGACTGGAATGCATGAACTTCCGGTTTCTAAAATTTCTGCTTCCTTCCCTCAGGCAGGAAACCGGTGGGCAAAGTAGAAGAAAACCATCAGGACTTTTCACTTTCTCTTGAAAGCTATTTTGGTTAAAGGAACTCTGAGAATTTCCCTTAGTCCATAGATAACAAAGATAAAAATATCTAGCCCATAAAAATAATATTTACCCTCTTTTGAAGTCTGAAAGAAACCAGCCCTTCCATTTTTTGACTGCTCATTTTTGATTTGTTGAGATAAGTGATCTTCTGGCAGCATGGAGCTATTAAATGGATTCTTCCTTTGCTGGGGAAAAATATTGTTTATTAAACTAATTTTAAATGTCACAACAGCAACCCAGTGTCAGCAAATGCTTATTATCTCCAATAGTTGGTAGTTTTATCCAGTAAATTCTATCTGGCAAGTGTGAAAAATGATGGTCTTAATTAATCTGGTTAGCAAAGAATTACCATATATATGCCATACCAAAAAAATAAAATAAAATAACCACCAAAAAAAAAACGCAGGACAAAATTGTATAAAATATACTCAATTCCAGAGTCCTCCAAAGTTAAACCAGAACCAGGCATTCAAATCTAAATCTCACAGAAGTGAAATTTTTACAGATGTGAGAAAACATGGGCCTGAACATATCAAAGAGGTGGTCAAGGTCGGGGTAAATCTGAGACTCTAATTAGGGCAGATTCCCACCCATGCTCTTCGTACTGTATGAGACTCACTGTGATAGATTAAAGCTGTACTAAATATAACTGTAACTGACCTTTCCTATAAGGATTTAAAAGACAAGGTATCTTGAAGTGGTTCATAGTCACTATCATGATCATCAATTCTAATGACAGAAAGCGTATCAGTAAATAGAATTTTTTTCAATTGATGTATAGTTGATTTACAATATTGTGTTAGTTTCAGGTGTAGAGCAGAGTGATTCGGTTATACGTACATACATATACTTATATATATATATATATATATATATATATATACTTTTAGGC
>NW_006774099.1:194243-215613 GCF_000442215.2 Lipotes vexillifer
TTATTCAGATTCTTTTCTCCTTTAGGTTATTGCAAAATATTGAGTATAGTTCCTTGTGCTATACAGTATGTCCTTGTTGGTTATCTATTCTATATATAGTAGTGTGAATACGTTAACCCCTAACTCCTAATTTATCCCTCCCCCCCCCAGCATTTTTTTATTAATGTTAGACTGAATATCAATATTTGCTATCTGTTGTTTCATAAATTGACAATTCCCTCCCCTAAGCAGACCTCTAACAGAGATTCAGGAAGCCATGAATAGGAATAAGGACTGATATGGAACCAACAAGTCACATTTCTATGCTTAAAAGAAGCAGCCCCCAACAGCATTAGACTTTTCATTCTTTAGGACAAAAAATCTAGGTCTTCAGCAATGCAGTAACATGATATTCATAAAATTTTCCACCCCAAGAGTTATTCCTTATACTAAACAGTAAAAATTATCTATATTTGGTAGGAAAAAAGTACTACGAAATTCTCTTTATTTCACGGTGCTTTGATAAAATGAGAAAAATGGCACTCCTTCCCCAAATGAGATTTTCAAAGTCTGAGCTCAGTCTACCTTGGCTGGAGATACAGCTGACTTCCTTGTGCTTTCCTGGGATGTATCAATCATGGTGGAAGCTGGATTTACCACGCTGGAACTGCAAAAGAAACAATAATTCAGCGAATAAAAACTTACCCTTTGAGGAAGCGTAAATCATGCCTCTGAAGCCAGAAGCTGTTAAGGCAGGATAGGAGAGGAAGTTTGTAAAATCAGACTGTCAGGAAGGTAGAGGGAGTTGGAGCCTAGAGATGACTAAGCAGCAAAGCAAAGGCAATGGTAGAACAGAAATGAAAACAGGCATGAGACAAGACAAAAACCATCCATCAGAAGCCTTGAAGTTTTTATCACGGTACCAGGCAGGTTCAGTTTAAATTTGTACAAATAAACTCACCTCAAAGTCAGAACCTAACATCAGATGCAGACTAGAACAGTGAGCAGTTGTTCTCAAGAAGGGAACATCCCTGCTGAAATAAGGCCCCAGAGCATTTTAGAGATTCCGTAGGCCAGGACCAGAATGGCACTGCTTACTCTAACTCGGGTAGAAAATAGCTAAAGAAAAGACGCAGGTGAGACAAGTGATTGGGCAGTAGAACAGAAGAAACAGCAGATCTAAGAGATGCTGTGCCGGGAGGATGGTGGATCGGGGCAACTTACTGGGAACTTTCAACCCAACCCTACAGGCTGGCCAGGTGAGTTCTTGTTCGAATACAAGAGGAGTATAGACAAGCAGAGCATCCAGAAGATGGTGGGAGGTCAGAAGCCTGGAGCTGGCTTAGAGGGGAGAGGAGAATTCTCTAGACCACGATTCCTTACCGGAGGGACAGGGCAGCCCTAGGGTGAGAGTGCGGGGAGGGTGAATGGAGAAAAGTGAGTGGAGCCAGCTCCCTCCTGAACAACTACTCCCTTGGCTGTTGAGTAAGAAGGGGGAAGAGGGTCATAGTGGCCCCCGAGAGGGAGGAAAACTACCCACTCAGTCTTCCTGCTCCAGTGGCCCTGCCTCAGGCATAAGAGGGGAAGTCACTACTGGCTGAAAGCACCGTGCCTGGTTAAACTCCACCAGTTCTCCTAGTGGCATCACAGAGTCAAGGACTTGGAAGAAGTACCTCGGAAGGTGCTGGCTTTTTACCACGAAGCTGAAGAACTGGACGGGGGTGGAGGGGAGCATTTTGCCCCAAGGCCATAGAGCCTTGCCCAAGATTGTTGTCACTAAAATTATGGACTAGATGTTCTTGCAAATTCATTTCCTTTCCTTCTCTCTGCACGTTGATTGCTACTTTTGTAGTCCCAGGAACAGGCTGAACACTTGAGGAAGCCATGCTCCCTTTTGTTGCCTTCCTCACTGCTCCAGAAAGGAATTACAGCAGATGAGGCAGCTGTATATCGAATACAGCCCGACCGCAGGGACGTGAGAAAGGGGGTGGGGGGGAAGGGATGGGGGGGGAAAGGGATGGGGAGGGGAGGGGCAGGGAACAAGAGGAGGAACTTATAATGGAGCCAGAATTAAGGCTAATAGAAAAACACATGGCAGGAGGCCTCCGTTCTTGAAACAGGTGAGCCCAAACTTGAATCAAGTTATCCAGCGGCCAATGTGAGAAAAGAATCCTGATAGGTCACCGATAGAACTCACAGTAAAAACAGCCAATAGCTCAGGACTAGAAAGCAATGTCTCTTGAGTGTCACTTTAAGAAGCCAGTGAGTGATACGAGGAAGCTTATAGCGGATGCCATGGTCAGTTTTCTCACAGTGTTTTGTATCATCTCCTTTAGCAAATAAATCAGTCACGCAGTGAGAGGACCTGGGCCAAATGCTGATGGTTGGGGTCTCCATGGAACAGCCATCTTCTCCTGTCATCTTCCTCCTTCCTCCTTCCCACTCACCAAGAACAAAGGACAAGCAGAGTCTCTACATTCTCCTCCCTCTGCTCCCTGGAAATCCAGCTCCTGAGCCTCTAGCCACCAGGCCCACAACTGTCCACACTGCCTATCATGTTGTCCCCTCCTGCCCAGAGATGAAACCAGTCTCTCTCTACTAAACTCTACTAAACTAAATCCATGCAGCTATGGATTTCATGTCTGCTATGCAACCTCATTCTGTGCATACACATCTTATCTCTCACAGTAAACTGGGAGATCCTTAAAGAGTATCCTGACCTTCTCTCTATTCCCCACGATGCCTTGTACAGTGCCTGGTACACAACTGGTGAACGACTGAACAACTGAAGGCCAACTGAACCAGTGCCAGGGAAGGCAGCAGCACACAGGTGCCATGGTTTTTAAAAATATCTATGTTGTTTGCCAAATTACAATGAGGCACATTATTTAGGTTTTAAACAAAATGTCTTTGTTCCTGCTATTCAGAAATCTAAAGAGAAGAAGAAATGAGGTATTCAGAGCACGCGATCAAACACCAGAAACATACAGTATTCACTGGGTTACTTTGTGGTTGGGATTGGCGGGAAATGGGATGAGGGTGAGATACTTGGTTAAGTACAGTTCACAAGTCTGCTTACTAGAAAAAAATAAGAGTCTTATGCCTCACACTGTCTCTGAAAATATAGTTACTTCCTCAATTAAGCTTCGGCTTTGCTTCTCTTGAGGAATGCAACAATGTTTCGTTTGCCTGTCTTTTATCTCGCAACCATCAATACAGCAACCATCTTATTCTCCGTTGACCTTTGCAACATCCCTGTGAGGTATGAATCCTTCTCCCCACTTTACTAGCGACAAAACTGAGGCTTCGAGAGCTTAAGTTAGTGAAAGAGCTGGGGATTTGCACCAGGTGTGTCTGACCCTGACTCCAAAGACAATCACTGTAATGGCTGGGCTCTACTGCCTCTGATTTCTCACACGGGTAAAGCAGTGGTTTATGGCAAGAGGACTGGAGTGAAGTCTGGGCAATTCCTTCCTTCCCAGTTACTCTCACATCTGTCACTTCCTTTCCACCCCTACTGATTCCTCCTTTATTTCTGTCATCTGTATTAGCCTCATATCCGACCTCCTGACACCAAAGTTCCACTTCTCTAATCCATTCAGCATTCCACCTCTAAGCTGGGATGGTCTAAAACAGAACTTTGATCATGTCCCTCTCCTGCTCATTCCCTTTCCTGGATCCTCAAGGCCTGTGGAATGAAGCTGAGGTCTGAACTCCTCAGGAAGGAATTGGAGACGCTCCACCATCTGCCCCACTGTACCCTCCCGTTCCGCCTTCCTGTTGACCCTCATGCCAAACATGACTCACTGTCCCTCTTTGCTGTCTCCCCCAACCTATCCCCACCCCTTCCCTCAAGTGTTTGCTCTACTCTCTTGACCCAAATCCTCACTATCACCTCCAAGCCCGGTCCAAATCTCACCTCCCTTGTCATGCTGGTCACCTGTCAGCTCAGCTGGAATTGGGTCTCCTTGTCTCAAGTCTTACAGCACATTTTATTGGTACCTTGGGATTGGGATTTGCTCCCTGCCTGGTACTATTTGTTATCATGTCATCAGCTATTCACATATGGAAGCATTATTTTTCCTAAGAGAATATAGTCTCTTTATGGCCAGATACTGTGTCTTTTGTTTCTTAGAATCCCTCTCAGAGAGATCAGATTTCTATTCTCAGGGTGTGTCCCGCATATATAAGATACTCAATACATTCCACGTGATGAGTTCTTAAAACTGTACAGCAAGCCAAGGTTCACACCTTGAGCTCTGTAATTTCTTCCCTCAGGTACCCTTCAAAAACTACCTGCAATACTAGATGTAGCACTTAGCCAAAATGGGTTTACTTCCGTAAGAAGATTATTAAAATATGAAGACTACGAAACTACTGTTAGGGTTCCCCTCCGAAAAATGTTTGCATTTTAATACAAGTCTTTGAAGACTTAACTAAAAAGAAGAATAACGTTAGGTACAGTGGTAGGGACATATGGGGAAGAGGGAGGGCTTTATAGCAGTCTTAGAATTACACCACGTGGGCAGTGGGACAGTCCATCTGCTTCTATGCCTAGCCGTAAAATGTTTCCAAGCACACGCAGCAACTTTTAAAGCTTTTGAACCTTAACTAGCCTTTCCCTCTAAAGCAGTTAAAAATGAATTCCCTGGCGGTCCAGTGGTTAGGACTCCGAGCTTCCACTGCAGGGGTCATGGGTGTGACCCCTGGTCGGGGAACTAAGATCCCACAAGCCTTGTGGCGCGACCAAAAGATTAAAAAATAAATAAAGCAGTTAAAAATAACACCAGACGTACCCTCTTCTGAAGTATTTTTCAGCTTAAATAGTAACTGTGTCTGGAATCAGAAGCAAATTTTGCAAGTGTTTTTTTCTTTTTCCCCCGTGTTTTTTGTTGTTGATTTCTCCCTTTGGGTTGTTGATTTCTTCCTTTCTCCTTGGCAGCTAATGCTGTGCCCATGCCTAGCAGCCAGCGCTGTGCTAACACGTATTACACTCAATGAGGCTTCAACACATCAACAAACGCATGAAGAAATGGCTCAGGGATTGAGTGAAGCAAATTCAAAAGTGTGCTATGCCTTTTTTTAAAACTCCAAAACACTGGTCCTTTACCACCGTGTGTGCCAATACTACCATGCTGAAAATCAGTAACCAGAACTAGAGCTGGGATCACTTGTACTTTTCTTTGCCACTTGAAAGGGAAACTCGTTCTCTGCTGCTCTGTTCATCAAACCTCTCTCTGCTTCCCCGTGCTACAGGTGCAAACAAAGATGGGTTCCAAAATAACGCGGGTAGCTTCCCATGCTTGAATACACACCAAATACCCACAGCGTTTTAACCATTCACAGGCAGAAGCCCACAGAATTGTACCCACAACGGAAGAAGGACTCTTGCCCCAGAGCTCATCAGAAAAAACTCCTTCAGAAGCTCCAATATCCAGTCACTGCTGGCTCACACTCCCCAACTCCTGACTCCTGGCTAATAAAATATTGACAGGTATTGAGTCATTCTATTGAAGTTCACTTAGTCTAAAAGTACAGGCCCCAAAATATACTTAACACACCCAGTTCCCAAATGTTAAAGTATAGGTGAAAAACATGCTGGAACCTGATACTGAGTAAAGCAGCAGCTTCTGACACGGAAAGGAGGAATTAAACAACAGCTCCTTCTACAGTTCTGGGTGATTACCACCCGTGCCACGTTATGAGCAAGGCGTGCTGGATACATCTAACATTTTTATTCCTGCCTTCTCAACCTACCTCATCTATGTTATAATAACATAATTATAAGGCCCCCTGCAAATTGCCAATTTTCTTTCTTCCTGAGAAATGCCAAGTCGTTCCCATACCTCATTTCATTCAGTCTCATAACATCCTGGTGAGGCAGCTTAGTTCTGATGTACATACAGATGAAACCCAAAAGACTCTTCTGAGGTCACGCGAGAAATGTAGCAAACAATGGAGATGCAAACGTGGACACTATGTGCTCTAAGGGCAGTGGCACCTCGGTCCCTTAGGCCCTTTGAGATGAAACGAGTTCCTGGGAGAAGGGCAGGAAGTCTGACCCAGATAAAAGAGTACAATGAGCTGAGTTTGTGTCTGACACCCTCAAATCTTCTCTTGTCCCCCTCTTCCCTCAGTCAGTCAGCGCTCTGGCGTCCCCATCAGACCCAGCTCTTAGGAGCTGCTCTCAGTTCCTTGAAGGGGAATCTAAATGCCTGTGTTCTCACTCCCAGAGTTTCTAATATTTAAGGTGTCCTCTTGCTGTATGGAAGGAAGGCAGGCCTTCATCCCATTAGGGAAGTTGCAGGCAGCTGGAACATGGGGAGTCACAAGGAGAAAGAGGTAACGTGTTCTCACATCCTTTCCTGAGCTCCCTGAAATACCTGTATGTATGTGAGAGCCCACACTTCCATTCACTGAGCAACTACTATGCGCTATGAACTATGTGTTAGGAATTCTACATGTACTAGCCAATTAGAGTCTCAACAATCCTGCTAGCAAACTATTTCATTCCCATTTTACAGCCAAGGAAACAACGGCCCAGGAAGTTAAGTCACTTCTAGTGCAAGGTCACAGAGTCAATTCACAGCTACTGTTAAGGTGTTTCAACCTCTAACCGACATGGCCTCTACAGACATAACAGAACATTACAAATCATCCTAGAGGGGAAATAGTGCCACCCACCACCCAGGAAAACAAAGCAAGTCCTCTCCAAAAGGGAAATGGATAAATAATGGGCAACAATAGAATCAGTATTCCATTATCCATGTGACGTAACTTTACTTATATTTCACTCTGAAACGCCTGTTGGTGCCTACAGTGTAGACGCTCTCCCTCACCTGTAAATTATGTTGGAAACATCCCTATTCCCCAGGTGCCTCAGCCTTGGATCCTGGATCACTTGACTGTCCCACCAGCAAATTCATTGACTTCATTCCGGCTGGAGACTCTGAATTGAGTTGTCTTCACTGAGGAAGTAGAGATAAAATGCAACTGCTCTCCCACCAAAGGGTAACAACTATACCGCCAAGGGACAGACACCAATGGGAAGATCCTTAAATACCTAAAAGCAAATCGTCATGGTTCCAAAAGGTCTGTGGCAAAGAAACCCCATAATCAGCTATATCGCAGGAACCGTGTACTGTACAAATGCACGTTTTGATTGGCCAGATGATAAAAATGTATGATAAAAAATCAAGACTGAAATATTGAGGACAATCTGTTTATTAAGAGACATCTTAATAAGTTTATTAAGAGACATCTATTGAGTGCCTACCATGTGCCAGGTAGTCTACATACGTTACCACTAATTCTCACCATAACCTTTCCCATATAGTACGATTCCTATCTATAGTTAGGAAAAGAGATTCGGACAGATTAAATGACTTGCCCATGGTCAAATGGCTAATAAGTGGCATAGTCAGGATGTGAATTCACGTCTGCCTGGTTCCTGTGCTTGAGCTTCTGCTACTGCACCAAGCGTTACAATCTGATCATCATTCATCTCTTTCCTGAAATGACTTATGCGCCTACATTCATTTTGGAGTACCTCTCCACTGACTCTATGGAGATACCCTTAGCACAAATGAAAAACAACTCTTGTTGGTGCTGGAGGAAATCACCATTTTCGTTTTATTTACTATGCAGATCTGTTAGACATTCTGGAAGCTGAGAAAGAGGACTGCGCAGGCTTTGTCCATATCAGGGCCCAGAATTCTCTCATACATGCCCCCTTCCCACGCCCATGAGACCTGTCTGGCATTTGCACTCACACAGCAGGGACCAAGCCACGAATCCCACGTGCAGCAGCTCTCCCCATGAGCTCAGTCTTACCCTGGGTTTGCAGGCGCTACATCTTCTTCTGGCTCTTCCACAACACCGGTTAGCTCTGCGGGGAGGAGGGCATCTTTGTTGACATTAGTCACCCAGCTTTCCTTTGCCCTGTTTGCTCTGTCCTTACTCTGCTCAGCTGAAACAGGAAACGATAAAGACAAGAAGGTTATCTATCTCTTACCTCCATGACCTACAACTCTCATATCAGCTCTTATCACTGAAGGCTGGAACCTGAACGTCAGGCCTCCCCTGAGTGCCCAGGCAGTCACTGAGTCTGAGCACTTGGGATCAGAATTGCATCTGCAAGAGGAGTCAAAACACAAAGACCTGGGCTTCCCTGGTGGCGCAGTGGTTGAGAGTCCGCCTGCCGATGCAGGGGACACGGGTTCGTGCCCCGGTCCGGGAAGATCCCACATCGGAGCGGCTGGGCCCGTGAGCCATGGCCGCTGGGCCTGCGCGTCCGGAGCCTGTGCTCCGCAACGGGAGAGGCCACGACAGTGAGAGGCCCGCGTACCGCAAACAAACAAACAAACAAACAAAAAACCACAGAGACCTGTATACAAGACCTAGTTATGTTACTAAGTGGCTCTGAGCCAGAGGGAATGTTTTTTGAGCTGTATGAGCCTAATATTCCTCTTCTTAAAAAGAAGACACTTGTGAAAATTAAAAGAAATCACGCAGGACTTCCCTGGTGGCGCAGTGGTTAAGAATCCGCCTGCCAATGCAGGGGACACGGGTTCGAGCCCTGGTCCAGGAAGATGCCACGTGCCGCGGAGCAACTAAGCCTGTGCACCACAACTACTGAGCCCGCGTGCCACACTACTGAGCCCGTGTGCCACAACTACTGAAGCCCACGCGCCTAGAGCCCGTGCTCCACAATGAAGAGGAGCCCCCGCTCGCCGCAACTAGAGAAAGCCTGCGCTCAGCAACGAAGACCCAACACAGCCAAAAATAAATAAACAAGTAAAGAAATAAAATAAAAATAAAAGAAACCATGTAATTAAAAAAAAATTACGTCTGCGAGAGAAGTCAGTAGATTCCCATGTTGTTACCTCCCTACAAGTACCGTCTCCGGAGAGCATGGGTGCACCTTTAAATGTGCAGAGATGACTAAAGCAAAATTCCGACTGCCCTAGGTGATTCTGACCTGAACTGGGGCCAGGACCAAATGTGTACGGCCAGGGGACGCTCAGGGCAGGGAGTCCTCACTGGGACAGACACACCATCATTAGCAAGTATTTACTGAACAGCTACAATGGGCCCAACTTGAGGCTGGGCTCTGGAACACAAAGGGGAACAAACGCTTCTATTCTGGAATGTCCCTCTCCACTGCCTCCTCCTCCCCCAATCTCTGCACATCCAAATGCTGTATCTTCCTTAATAGCCAGCTCAGATGCCAGGGTCCCCTTAAAACCTCTGTGATCCCTCTTCAGGCAATAACCTCTTTTGCCTCTGAACACCCAGAACTCTTTACCTGAACCTCTTAGATAATTAGCATCAACTGAGTGATGACTGAGTGCCAGGCATAGTGCTGAGTCCTTTGCATGCATTATCCTATGAGGAGGTAACTATTTTCCAAGTTTACAGATTTGGAAATTGAGGATCAAAGGGTTCAAGAAACTGGCCTAAGGCCACATAGCCAGTAAGTGCCGGGAATACTTGCATCGGTGTTAAGAAGATGAAGCAACATAAGGGCTCCCAATTTCCAAACACTCACATGCACAGGTCTCTTTACACATAAGTCTATTTTCTTCAGCTGCAAAACGGAGTCCACAGTACTAACTTGCACCCTTCAAGATTTCTGAAGGTCTGGGTGGTTTTGGAAATCAAGAGGGCTGTGAGCAATACATAGCACATCATAAGAGGTCAGCCCTCAGCTGTAAGGAGCGTGGCTCTGAGTCCGAAAGACTGAAATCCCGGAGCTGTCATTTGCCAACTATATGACCTTGGGCAACTTACTTCACTTCTCCGAACTTCACATACCCCACATACAGAATGGGGATAATAATACCTACCTTACGAGATTGCTACTACAATTAGAAATAATAGGGACTAAACGCCTATCATATATTAGATACTGAAGAGGTGACAGCTATTTTCCTTACTGAGTACAGGCTAGAACTAGACAATGGCTGTTCTTAGGGTTAAAGGTTTATACTGGCTAGTGCAGAGTTAATTAGAGAGAAGACACCCGGTTAATATTTGATGAATTCAACAGAATTCTAAAGAAAGCCTCAAAATGCTGTCTTTACAGTCCCTTAAATGATGTACTTGGTTTTTAAAGAAGTACCAGGTGTCAAGGTCATTGAACAGGGAGGCTAGTCTCTTCCTGTCACCCTACTCAGGAGAAAAGGTTCTGAATTTTCAGAGTTAAAAGCCAAAGAAAGAGGAGGTGGTAGATCCCTTATAACCCCCAATTGTCTAGGCTACTCCAATTCAACATGGCATCTAAAGGGCTTCCCTCATTCTTCTTCACCACAATAAGTCACTTAGCCCTGCCCTCATCCATCCAAACCCAGGGCAAGGAGATTACGACCTAGAGGACTATGCATGATGCAAAGCACACCCCTAAATGATTTCCGCTGCAGATTTCAGTAACGACTCTGACACCCTTCCTCTCTCCCAAGGACACCTTCTCCCAAGGACAAACGCTGGCTCTAAATGTACTAGCCCAATCAACTCACCTGCTCCCTGGTGTCTCTTCTTTCTCATGGATGCTCTGATGATATCTGCTCCGTGGATTTTCTCTCTGTGCCTTTTTGCCTTGGCTTCATAAAACCACTGGCCACTCATATTCTTCAGCTGCTGGTCATCCTTAACTTTTTCAGGCAAATGTCTAAAAAAGAAAAAGAAGCTTTACTTTGCTAAGAACCCACAGTAAATAAATGAGTTTATTATGACACTGCATAAAGAAATCTGTAAACATACAGCCAGAATGAAGTTCTCAATATCTTACAAGATCCCACAAACCTCCCAGATGACTAACAAATGTATGCTTTGGCTGTAAGGTCAGAGAAGCCAAGGCCAACACTTCTTAAAAATTCAGAGATTTAAGCCATGATCCCCAGATGATGCCTGAAATTTCTCAAGAGCAAATTCACTCTTTGGCTGAAGGCTTGTTGTTCACTGTTCAAATGTAAATACCCCAGAGAAAGATGACATATTAAGCTTCCCTAAGCTTTGGTTTCCTCATCTTTAAAAAGGGGTTAATAATAGTAACCCACCTGACGGGGTCGCTATGAGGATTAAATTAGCTAATGCACGCAGACCACCCTCTGCACATGCCTGGCACCTAATAAACACTCAGTGAATAACTGGCTCATCAGTTCTTGCCATTTCACTGAAATGAGCTTATCAGAGACTTTCCTGGAAGCTTGTAGGGGACAGTGCATGAGGTCCCTGGTTCTTAATGTTATGAATGAATTGAATTCAACAAGAAATGAATTCAACAGGACTGGCTGGGATCAGGAAAGATAATATTCATATGGGGTGGGGAGTGGAGGCAGACATAAATTCCATTTGTGCAGATACTGCATCTAAGTGTTCCACGTCATTCATGCTCATTGAAAAGTTAAAACCGAAAGAACAAGCCAAGTGCCACCCTCCTAAAATCGCCCTCATTTACAGTGAGGGGAAAACACTGTTCTACATGACAAGTCTTATAATCTCTGTATCTCTCTATCCACGTCACTAAGATGAGAATCAAAAAAACCTATCTTTTCTTTTTGATAGAGCTGTACTTACAATAAAGTGGAATAAAAGCCTTAAGGGGACTTTGAACTCTTGGAGGGTAATGTGTTACAAAAATCCAAGAGGGTTTTATGATTGTCATTCGAGCCAGTATGCACGCTTCCTAAAGTAGCCAATCTAAGTGTTTTAGCCAGAGAACGTGTAGGGCAGCCACACCCAAGGTGGTGGCAGGGCTGTGTGTGAGGGTTGCATGCAGGCCTACCTGGGAACGGGGGAAGGCAGGAGGGGCAGTTGCCTGGGTTCTGGCAAGTACGTTTTCTCTCTCCCAAGTGTGCCTGGAGAGATCTTTCCAGCCAGAGTCCCACTCTCTGCTGGAAACTCCTCTCCTCTCCCAGTTGCCTAGAAAGAAGTGACCCTATGCCAAACATGTCTAATCACAGCCCTTGGACACACCTTGTTGTGACAGCCCATCATCAAATCCAGACAGGGACAGTGTCTTCATTTCATGGTTCTGAATCACCAGAGAGGTCATGGTTCTTATAAAATGTTTCTAATCGTTTCCCATTGCCTACATTTTTTTTTTTTAATTTTTACTGGAGTATAGTTGATTTAAAATGTTGTGTTAGTTTCTACTGTACAGCAAAGTGATTCAGTTATGCATACACATATATCCCACAGAGGTTATACAGAGTATTGAGTAGAGTTCCCTGTGCCATACAGTAGGTCCTCATTAGTTATCTCTTTTATATACAGTAGTGTGTATATTTACAATAGCCAGGACATGGAAGCAACCTAAATATCCATCAGCAGAGGAATGGATAAAGAAGATGTGGTACATACATGCAATGGAATAGTACTCAGCCATAATAAGAACGAAATAGTGTCATTTGCAGCAACATGGATAGACCTAGAGATTGTCATACTGAGTGAAGTAAGTCAGACAGAGATAAACAAATATCATATGATATTGCTTATATGTGGAACCACTGTCTAGATTTTCAGCACAGCAAAAAAAACCACCCTGAGCTGCTGGTGGAGCTTTTGCCTTCTCTTCCCAAAAGGACCACATTCAAGTTCAATTCCAGAAAAGAGAAGTCCTTCCAGCTCTCCTTGACCAGATAGTGAGCCCCTAGGGGCAGGGCCTGTACTCAAGATAGCTTTGCTTGGTGTCTGGAAAACAGTGGGTGTTTATTCAGCGCTTTTGGAGTGAAGGGATATCATATGAGGTCCCTGACCACCTGGCTTCAGGATACCTGTTCGGATTCACTTCCCAGCAGTTGCTCCCATGCTCCCCCACGTGCCAGCACACTAGACCTCTTACTGATCTCCACACTGCTCTTACGTGACCTCTGTAGACATTAAGGGCAGGAAGGTGTGGCATGGGCTTTGATGTCTCCCCAAATTAGGTCCAACTCCCCGTTGTGACCCTTCCTAAATGTGATCTTTGGCAGGTTACTGAACCCCTCTAAGCTTCAGTCTCCTTGTTTATAAAGATAGGGGAAAATAAGACCTACTCTGCAGGACTTCTGGGATGATTAAATGCGGTATTTACCTGAAAGTACCTAACAGTGCCCAGATCCTGGTAAGAGACCAATAAGTGTGAATTCTCTCCAGATGTCTTTCCCTCACTTCTCTGTCCAGCACGTGGCCCCTCATCCCTCAGATCTAGGTAGCACCTCTCCAGGGAAGCCTTCCCTGATCCTTGAGGGCACCGTGTGGCTTGCCCTTCTCCATGCTCCCACAGCTCCTCCACGACAGCACTCACCACACTGTGTTCCAATGATCTATTTGCACATCTGTCTTACGCACTAATCTGTGAACTCTGCAAACTCCTTGAAGGCAAGGACTACCTCATAAACACCTCTGTAACACCAGCATCTAGCACGGAGCCTGGCACAAAGCTGATACCCAGAAACTGTTCAGTGAATAAATCAGTTAACAAATAAATGCTCAGCAGCCAACCTAGTCTGAGTAAAGACAAGAGATAAGAGAGATCCTGTCGCTGCTGGGGTTAAGTGAACCACGCTCCATCACAATGGCAGTGCCTCCTCCTAATGAGGCAGGCCACCTCATCTCTTGGTGGATTAGGGAAAAGCATGAGGAAATACGGCATCAGCCACCATTGTGTTGAAGAAGACCACAAACCCTCATAGCATAACAACTCCCAATTTCTCTTCCTGAGATTATTTATTCACTTATCTTTGCGGTTCAACAGAAAGGCACTTTGTAAGGGTCCTTATGCAACTCTTGATCTGCTTCTGCCTAACTGACAGTCTGCAAGCCTCTGATCCCATTAAGCTTTCAGTGCACAATGAGCCCGCACCATGTGAGTCAGGCTCATTGAAGCACACGGCCCTTCACAGTAAAGCCGTTACAGTAAAGAACTGAGGTTGGGTTTCTGGCTCATTTCTTTTAAAGTGGCAAAAGAATAGGAAATTCTTTCAAATTCAGTAAGTGCTATTTATACATCTCCTATCATGATAATCACTACTAGGGTAAATCAACCTCTTTTTCTAGCTTAGTCATTTGGAATATTTTACAGATGAATCCATATGTATGACATCAAAGCCCAAGTTTTATAAAGGTGTAGATTAAAAAAAGAAATCCGACCATCTAGGCGGTGCTGTCAAAATCTTCTCTGGGGCTTCCCTGGTGGCACAGCGGTTGAGGGTCTGCCTGCCGATGCAGGGGACACAGGTTCGTGCCCCGGTCCGGGAAGATCCCACGTGCCGCGGAGTGGCTGGGCCCGTGAGCCATGGCCGCTGAGCCTGTGCGCCCCGGCGCCTGTGCTCCCCAGTGGGAGAGGCCACAACGGTGAGAGGCCCATGTACCGCAAAAAAAAAAAAAAAAAAAAATCTTCTCTGTACCTAGAGAACATTATGCTTAGTGAAATAAGTCAGACAGAGAAAGCTAAATTCTGTATGATATCACTTACATGTGGAATCTAAAAAAATAATACAAATGAATGTACATGCAAAACACAAACAGACTCACAGGCATAGAAAACCAACCCGTGGTTACTAAAGGAGAGAGGGAATGGGGGAGGGGCAAATGAGGGGTACGGGACTAAGAAATATAAAGTACTATGTATAAAATAGATAAGCAACAAGGATATATTGTATAGCAAGGGAATTATAGCCATTATCTGTAATAACTTTTAATGGAGTATAAGCTATAAAAATACTGAATCACAATGCAGTACTAATATAATATGAAACATAATATTGTAAATCAACTATACTTTGATAAAAAAAATTAAAATAAAAAATAAAATAAAATCTTCTCTACCAGCCCATATTGATCTCTCATTTTTCTTGAACTCTAATTGTACCAACCAAATTAGCACTTGACACTCTCGTTGTTGTACCATTTAGTTGAAGTGGGAAAAAGGTAAGTTTCTTGACACTCACACTTTTTACACCTTACCATCCTCTCCACACGTGCATGTTGTACTTAGTAGAGAGCTAAGGAGAGAGAAGATGCTCAATAAACACCCATGGGCTGCTGCTGGGCATAAGTGAAGGCAGAAGAACACTCAACCCAGAGAAGACACTGTCCAGTTGGTCCTCCAGGCAGAACATGCTGGTCACACCCCATTCTTTCAGCTAATACATACAAAGCATGTGTTCGGTACTGGGCCTCGCGCGTGGCACTTAACACGCATCATCTCATTTAATCCTTACAATTTCACCATGATGTACAAAGAATTCAGTCAACTGCAAAAGATGACCATCTTGCTTTCTCTGTATGGTAAAGGCCATATCTGTTCATTTTTTCGTTCAACAGTTCATTAATTCCCTATCATATACCAGGCATATGCTTGGAATTGTACATAAAAAATTTAGTCCACAGCCCTAACTGCTAACATCAACTCCTGCGGTGCAGAGAGAGTGTGAACACTTTCAGAGGAAAGCCAGAAGAGCAGTGGCGCCCTTCATCCTGCGTTCAACATTTTTCCTGCTTGTACTCACGTAGCACACCCCAGCTTCTAGCTATTCATCATGATGAAGCAAAGGCCTAACATCATAGGCAGGACCTGGTCGATATTATCTGCTCAGCTATGCATAATAAGAATTAGCAGACTGGCCACAGAGGTTGATTGATCCATTCCCAGATTTTTTTTTTTAACCTTTCAGTATATTCTGGGCAAGATGGTTAGACTACGAGATTTGAAAGTACTCTTAGATGTCTGTTTTGAATGAGAGAATGTTTGTTTTGAATGGACCTTAGATAGTTACAAGTGGCCTCACGTTATAGATGAAATGAGGCCCAGAGAGTTTAAGAGGTTTGCCCAAGGTCACATAGAGCTGGGACCGGAAGCCAGCCTGACACCTAGCCGACGTTCTTTCCACTGCCCCATCATCCGGCCTGAGAGAGCCAAACATGATTTTCATTTCTAAGATGGCTATCACACTTGACTCTTTCTACAAAGGCATTCAACCTTTGATAGAGAATCTAAAAACAAACACGTGAAAATGAAATAAATTGCAAAAGTTCTTTACAGCGGAAAAGAAGAAGAAACATGCATCACTTGTGCTGTGGACACACCACAGATCCCCACAATCTGCTGCGAGGCAGCACAGTGTGTGGGAAGCACAGGCTTTGCAGTCGGATAAGTAAGGTTTCAATCTTACAGGGCACTTAACCTCCTCCACTCTATTTCCTCCCACTTGTTGAGTGGGTTCAGCTACACTGCTGTGCGGATGAAAGGGGAAAACGTGAAGCTCTGTGTACAGTGTCAACCCTGGACAAATGTTGGTTCCTTTCCCCTTTGCTTTCACAGAAAGTGCCATCAGAGGTCCTAGAAAGCAGTTCTTCAATGACAACTGCCTTTGTTTAAAAGAAAGTAGGTCTTAAGGCAGCAGCTGAGGATCATAAGATGCGGTCGTGGGCTTCCCTGGTGGCTCAGTGGTTGGGAGTCCGCCTGCCGATGCAGGGGACGTGGGTGCGTGCCCCGTTCTGGAAAGATCCCGCATGCCGCGGAGCGGCTGGGCCCGTGAGCCATGGCCGCCGAGCCTGCGCGTCCGGAGCCTGTGCTCCGCAACGGGAGAGGCCACAACAGTGAGAGGCCCGCATACCGGAAAAAAAAAAAAAAAAAAAATGCGGTCGTGGTTAAGATGGTGTCTACTGCAAGAACGCCCATCACCCTAGATGTGGTTTTGTGTTTATGGGATGGGGGACGTGGTGCTGGTGGTGTACAGACACACAGCAGCAATGATTTCCTGCTGGCAGTGTGATGCAAAGCACAGGAAATACCACCTCTAGAGTGTGTCACTTTCAAACCCTAAGAGACTAAAGTTACATCTATGTATGTATGGTGGTGTTTCTTTAAAAAAGCAGGACAGAGAGGGAGGAGGCAGCGGGGAGAGAGAAAAAGAATCCATCCTGATGTCTGCTTCACTGCTGGTTTGTGAAATGTCTCCAGCTGGTAGTTAGGAAAGCAAGCTGGGTAGTGAGGCATGGTAATAACTGGGCCTAGCACTGTGGTACAGGTAGGGAGGCAGCATGAAAGACAGTGACCTGGAATTGCTTTCTTCTAACAGAACCCCTGAGATACCACAGTAGATACTCCCTTGGGTTCAAATCCACATTCTACCATTAACAGGTTGAGTGATTTGGGAACTGGACGCTTCCCCTGTTTGACACTCATTTTCTCATCCATGAAATCAGGATGGGAGGTAGCATAAAGGATAAATCATCTCCAAAGTGCCCTGAAAGAGCTTGGATGTGAACAAGTCAAAGCACTGGATAAATCAGGAATGGCAAACAGATTTCAATTTATATTTAACTCTCATCAACAGCCATATTGTAAAGGACTCTGAGGCAGTGTCTGGTCTTAGTGGGCAGCAGTGCTATAATCCATTAGTAATGTCCTCACGACTACAGGAGGGTTATACTCCAAAGCCCATAATGAATTAGCATTTGAAATAGCAGTCTGAATTTTAGTGGCAGATTTGCCTTTCTAATGATGTTTTCCTTAGGCTAATATTAGAATTATCTAATTTATGTTTCTAAAGCCAAATACTAACTTGGAGGAGGACTGGGGCATTGTAAAATCACGTTAGGGAAACAAGGTTGAATTTTAAATTTGCAATTGATAATCCATTAAATGGTTAAATGGTAAATTCCTTGAGCACTGGGACCATGTTTCAATTATCCTAAAATTCTTTCCATTTGTTCAGTGAAGTTCCCTAGACTTAATGAGTACTCAATTAAATTTCACTGTATTAAATAGTTGAGAGTTTTAGGAGTAATTTCCTTCTAAGGAATCAGACCACTGACCAGAGAATTCTGTCCTTTTTTAGAGGCATAGGTGGAGCAGTGAATAAGGGAATTAAAATGTATCAATCACCTACTATGTGCTAAGAAGATTAAGAATTATCTTACTTAATCCTGACTGTAATTCTTTGAGTTTGGTACTAGGGTCATTCCCAGTCTCTGAGTTGAGGCTCAGAGAGGTCAAGTAACTTGCTGAATGAACCACAGTTGATCAATGGTGAGGACAGGATTCAAACTCATTAAGTTTTGACTCAAGGTCCACGCTAGGGCCCTTACTGTTCTTCTGAAAAAGCAATACCAGTGTGCAACATGGGGCAGAAGGAAAAGCAGCAGACCAAGAGCTTTTCGTATCATGGCTTTGGCACTGACTAGCTGTGTGACCCTGGGAAAGTCACTTCCCCTCTCTGGGCTTTTCCTCCATTATCTGTAAAGTGACTGATATGGACCCCAAAAATCTTTCCAGAGCTGTCAGGCCATCACTCTGATGGAAGAGCTAGAGACAAACAGCTGCGGGATGGTGACGGGGCTGAAAAGCAAAAGCCCATAGAATAGCATTTTCAGAGACCGGAAACCTAGTCATGGTGCCACCAGCCCAGGAGCAGACAGCCTCAGAACCAACCCAGGTTCCGTCAGTCCTAAAACCAAGGGTGCCAGAGCTCCATTCCTTTTGTGTGGAGCAGGTTACGGGTCGGGCCTCTGTCAGTGTCCATAGGCTATGGGCCTCATGCCCATCTGTGCCCCCCGCACACAGTCACTCAGTCCTGGACCTGCCTGTGGCCAAGTCCACATGAGCTGCTTGGTGCCTAATTAGGAAGGCCCCCAGAATGGTAGCAGTAAACAGGACTTGACTCACACCAGATTTTCACCACTCCAAGCCTTCTTCCTCTCAGTTTACAAAAGCAAGAAACAAGGGCAGCACCAGCAGCAGCTTCCGAAGCATCCTCAGAAACAGTGTATGGAAGGAGAATCTGCAAAGTCCCTGCTACAAACGGACTCACAGCATTCGGTGAGATTATAGAATTTTCCCTAACCTAAGACTAAAACCTAATTATCAGAATATTTCTATATATTGGCTATTTTAATTAATATTGCCTGATCTTCAGGGAGCCTTTTTATCTAAAGACTTATTTCTTCTTCTTATTTTTTTAGTTTTATAAAGTTTTCTTCTATTACTTATTAGATTATTGTATCTTCCATCTCCATCTTTTTGGCTATCTACATTGACATTCCTGTTAAATGATAATTGAATCTTTTTTTTTTTTTTTTGCGGTACGCGGTTCTCTCACCGTTGTGGCCTCTCCCATTGCGAAGCACAGGTGCTCTGGACGTGCAGGCTCAGCGGCCGTGGCTCACGGGCCCAGCCTCTCCACGGCACATGGGATCCTCCCCGACCGGGGCATGAACCCATGTCCCCTGCATCGGCAGGCAGACTCCCAACCACTGCGCCACCAGGGAAGCCCAGAACTTTGAATTTTTAAGTATATTTTTGGCAATTACTGTAGATGCCTGAGAAACACCTCCACTCATCTCATACAGAATCACAGAATTACAGGGAAGACCCAGCAGCCTGGAATCTCTGGGGCCAAGTAAATACAGAAGGGAGGGAGAATGAATCTCTCTTCGTAACCTGGCTAGACAGAGGAAACAGAATTACAGACCCCACGTAAGGTCTTGTAAGCGGGAGGAATCAAAGATCGCAGCTCGCCAGGATTCAGAGTCCCCACATCCTGAGGCAGGAAGTGGAACAGGCCCCGGTGCAATCCCAGCTCCACTGCTTTCTTTCCCATCCTCTCCATCTTGTCTTCCAAGAGACTAAAGGAATTCCCATTTCCCACTATGCTTGAAAAATCAACTAATATTTTCTTTGTGCTGCCCCCTCCCCTTCTTTCTAAAGTGGGTCTAACAGTCTTCCCAGGATGTCCTGTCTGCTATAGTTTTCTTAGGAAGGAGAGGTGGAGTTAGTGAATGAGTACCTGCAGGCCAGGATTTAGTTCTCACTTCTGACACCTACGGACAACATGAGCTTGGGTGAGTCACCTGACCTGTCTCAAGGTCAATTTCCTCACACATCAAGTGGGTGTAATTACATCCCACCCTGCACCCCCAACTGCACGAGTGTTGTGAGCTCAGAAGAAATAAAAGTCATGTAAGCTCCTTGTAATCTGTTAAGCACTATCGATATATGAATTATTGTTAGTAGCCATAGTCAGACAGTCTGGAGTGCTTGAAATGAATTTCAGCATGTTCTTTTATAAAGCACCCATGTTCAAATTAGGGTCAAAATACGGATAACGGAATATGGGCACAAATAACTCCATTATTCATGATCCTGCTATCCTAAGAAGTAAGAACAGGGCTTATGCTCCTTTTGGATAACTCCTAGGTTGGGGATCATGCAGTTAATATGACTAACTCACATTCAGGAAACCTTTCGCTGCCTTCAAGGCCCCAGATTACAAAGGCAATAGATGGCAGGGCTTGGACTCAAGCCCACTTCTTTAGCACTCTGACCTCACGCTCCTCCAACCCCGCAAGTGAGTGAAAGTGGTGGGAATGTTGATGTGGAACATTTGGGTTCCTCCCAAAGTGAACAGTGTGTCAAAGTTGCCACTCCTTCTTATGGAAATGAAAAATTGGCTCAGTCAGAACTAATTTCAATTGCTGTTGAAACCAATTCAGACATTTCTCAAGATGCGCAAAAATGTGAGCTACTTCTCAATTTATTTTCTTCTGAAAACTTTAGAAATTAAAACATTTTTCTAATTTCATACATGATCCATTTTTTAGGTAGATTCAGTTAAAAAAGTGTATATATATGTGTGCTTATATATATATATATATATATATATATATATATATATATATATATATATAGAGAGAGAGAGAGAGAGAGAGAGAGAGGTAGATGTATGTATGTGTTTGTATACAATATTTCATTTTTAATCCAGTGTTTAATAAGTTAAAGGAGTTTAGTAAGGTTTTTAATCAAAACTATTTCTGGCAGGAGTCCTATGGGATAAATTAAGAGATACGGAGGAGAAAGTTCTGTCCAGGAAATAAACTTAAAATTGGAATCCATTAGGTCAGGCTCCAAGTCAGAACTACCACTTAAGGTTGAGGAAAGAAAAGTGTCCCATCTTCTTACAGACTGCCCATGCCCCACCCACGCCTGAGGACCTGTCCGGCCTCTTACCTGACTCTCTCCTCTTCAGCCCTCTTCAGGGCAGCATCCCGCTGCAGAACCTTCATGATGGCCTCTTGCTCTTCCTCTGTCAGGAAGCTTAAGTCGATCATTTTGAAACGTGTACACAAAAATGACAGAAACAAATATGGCTTAAAATTCTCAAAGCTAAACAACAGTTACTGTAGCCGAGATGATTAGAAGATGCAAAAATGAAATGAAACGATATCTTGTTCAGTTCTTCAGCAAAAGTCTTCTATTGGCTGGGCAAAAGTTTTAGGTGGCTGATAGCAAAATCCTCAGCGCCCTTTCCCTCGAGGAAGCAGTGGTCTGTGGGATGTCGTCAAGAAGAGGCTCTCGGGATGCTGCATTCCTTGACAGACAGGTCACTTGTACCTACAGCGGCAT
>NW_006774099.1:215648-255694 GCF_000442215.2 Lipotes vexillifer
AATTCCTGCTCACGCCCCCTCTCCTGGACCAGTCTGAGCACAGTTTATTCTCCTTCCGTCCAACGTCAACTTGATGAGAGGCAACAGCATCTGAGCATCACCTACCTGCGGAATCGTGAGACAGTAAACACCACACAGTGAGAGGCAGTTCCTATAAGCATTGCTCATTATTTTAAGATTTAAAACATGTCTAGGGGGAGAAAACTGACCATGTGAGATGGTGTCTGAGATCAGGGAAACCAGTTCTGCCAGCTTCTTGAGCAAACAGAAAATGGGTCATGAAATATGCTTCAACTCAATTCCGGACCGCCAAGATGGAGAGCGCACAAAAACGCCTGTCAATGTTTAACCATCCACAGAGGGAAGAGATGGTTGCAAAAATGCTCACTTCTTCTTGCATAGGGACATTCCACTAGAGTATATCTGTGCTCCGTAATGACAAGAGAATTAGTATTAGGTAGAGGTAATCTGCACAACAATGGGAATTGTTATTCTCCACTTAGTCCCACCTCTAACTTTTGCTCGACCTGCAGCAACTCACCTAGCTTGTCTCCCTTCATTTCCAAGGAGAAAGAACGCTTACTGGTGTTGTGTATATAATCTGGGGGAATGGAAGAGGCAGAATTTCAAAACTCCTCCACATTCAAAGTGAGCATTTTTGCGTAGAACCATGGGCAAGAATCCTATTTTCTTTGAGGCATTTTTAAACCCATGAGCAGTGAGAAGGTGAGACCTACAGAATGCCACAGCCAGGTGGAACTTCAGAGATACTCCAGGATGGGGGCCCTTTAACAAGCACAGTACTGCATATACAGCAGACACTAAAAAACATGGGTCTAGTAAATTTTAAAGCAGCCCTACTTAAGAAAATACAGTGTGTACACTAGTAATTTTTATGAATAAATTCTTTGCTCTTTGGCAAAACAGAATTACTAAGAAGTACTCGCACCACTACTTGCTAACTACAAACGATTAGGCAAGTTACCTAACCACTCTGAGGCTCAGGTTTCTCATTAGGACATCCCTCACAGGTTGTCAGGATTAAATGAAATAATGAATATAAAAGAGCGCATAGCTTGCATCCTGTACCAAAAATAGCTAAAAATATATTCTAGCTTCCTTTCTGAGTTCACACTTTTGTCCCATCCAGCTGAATAAGAGTGTACTGGTTACATAATTTCCTTTTCTCTTTTGTATCTTTCTGATCTCCCCCATGAAGCTTGGACTTCATAGGCAGGTACTCAGGTGACCTTTACTTCTTCCTGTAGCTCTTTGCATATTGCCCACAGTGACGACTCAAATAAATATTAGGACAACACTTCACACTTATTTTTTTTTTAATTTGCATGCACTTGCATATGTTACTGCCTGCTTGTTTGTCTTGAAAAATAACTCATCCTTCAAGATGAAAGTCACCACCTCCAGGAAGCCTTCCCTCACTCCCATAGCCAGAGTTAAATGCTGTAGTAGATTCAATTATTCCTAACTCTTCACTTCCTCCCTGAAACAGAGCTATACAATCATGTTGCCACTACAGTAAGCAGAGTATTCATCCCTATCTTTCTGGTGGTGGGATTGGCCTGTGACTTACTTTGGTCAATGGAACGTTATAAATGTGATGCAAGCATAGTCTGTGGATATGCTTGTGTGGTTTGGCTTGGCTTCTTGTACTCTGGCCATAGACCACAGAAAGAGCTTGCCCCAGGTAGCCACTGCCTCTTCAGTCAGGGTCTCAGAAAAAGAGATACAAGAACAGACCAGAACCTCATCCACCTGAAGCAGGGCCACCTTAGCTGGTCTGTAGGTACTGAAGCAAGAAGTAAATATTTTTTGCTGGAAGCCACTGAAGTTTGGGGTTGTTATACAACAAACACTTTTGTAGCAGGAACTTGACTAACACAAAAACTTCCTCCTCCACCTACGTATCTCCACTGTTATAATTATCTGTCTGCTCTCCATCTCTCCCATCTGACTGTGAGTCTCTCAATGTGAAGAAATAAGTAAATGAGTTGGGAATTCCCTGGTGGCGCAGTGGTTAAGAATCTGCCTGCCAATGCAGGGTACATGGGTTCGAGCCCTGGTCTGGGAAGATCCCACATGCCACGGAGCAACTAAGCCTGTGCACAACACTACTGAGCCTGCACTCTAGAGCTCACAAGCCACAACTACTGAGCCTGGGTGCCGCAACTACTGAAGGCTGTGTGCCTAGAGCCCACGCTCCGCAACAAGAGAAGCCACTGTAATGAGAAACCTGTGCACCGCAACAGAGTAGTCCCTGCTCACCGCAACTAGAGAGAGCCCATGCTCAGCAATGAAGACCCAACGCAGCCAAAAAATAAATATATAAATTAATTAATTAATTTTAAAAAAGAAAAGAAATAAGTGAATGAGTAAATGAATTAGTGAACCTAATCCAAACAGACAACTTCACCAGGGGATGGCTATCTCGATTCTTTCATGCACAGTAGCTTTCTTTCATGTGCCGCAACTTCCTTAGATCTCAAAGGCTGGCAAGGAAATAGATTCAGGCCACATTCTTGGAACCATGTCCCTCATGAGGCATCACACTGCCTCCCAGGTTCAATGGGAGATTGTTTTTAAGTTCAATGAGTCGAGGACAGGAAGAGAACAAAGGAGAAAAACAACTTAAATTTTCCAGCAGTGGTAACTGGCAGGGGGGCTAAAGGGAGAAATGCTGGTTTCCACACCTGCAAATAGAACTATAAGCTAACCAGTGCTTCTGTGTAAAAGCTTCTAGGGTTGAGTTTTTCCTAAAAATAGGCTATTTGGTGAGGCAAAGGGCAATGTCCTTATTTTACAAAGAAGTGAAGGGCTCGAACCCTTGACTCCTAATTGGGTAGTGGAGAGTTACTACCCAGCCAGATCGTGGAAAGCCCTCAGATGGCAATCAAGCCTCTTCAGTACCAGGTGACCCCCAACTCCCAATATTCTGGATGATATCTACCATGAGAGCTAATCAATTTCATTCATTCATTCAACAAACATTTATAGAGAGCCTATTATGTGCCTGACACTGTTCTAAGCACTGGAGATACATTAATGAATAAGACATTAAAAACTTCCTGTCCTTGTAGAGTGTATATGTCAGTTGGAGGGGATAATCATCAAACTAAATAATAAAAACATAAATAAAAAATAAAAACAATTATGTAA
This sequence comes from Lipotes vexillifer, assembly GCF_000442215.2. Classification (NCBI taxonomy): domain Eukaryota; kingdom Metazoa; phylum Chordata; class Mammalia; order Artiodactyla; family Lipotidae; genus Lipotes; species Lipotes vexillifer. The sequence goes on from NW_006774099.1 coordinate 218,823, forward strand.
CTTTGGGGAAGGTGATAAGAGCTCTGGAGGAAAACAAAGCTGGGAAGGGAATAATAAGGTGAGGGGCATTGGAGTTTTACAGCGAGTGGCTAGGGTAGGTCTCACTGAGATGATATTTGAGCAAAAACTTGCCAGAGATGAGGGAACAAGCCACGCAGGTATCAGAGGGTCCTGAGGTGGGAGTGTATTTGACATGTTCAAGAAACTTCAAGGGAGCCAGTGCTGGAAGACCAGTGTGCCAGGAGGAGAAAAGGATGGAGCGGGCCAGAAAGGAAATAGGTCAGACTGTATCGGGCTTTGCAAGGACTGTAAGATTTCTGCAGCAGCAATAAGGGAAGGCAGAAAATAAAGAAGGTAATAGGGCTTCTCTGGTGGCGCAGTGGTTGAGAGTCCGCCTGCCGATGCAGGGGACACGGGTTCGTGCCCCGGTCCGGGAAGATCCCACATGCTGTGGAGCGGCTGGGCCCGTGAGCCATGGCCGCTGAGCCTGCGCGTCCGGAGCCTGTGCTCTGCAGTGGGAGAGGCCACAACAGTGAGAGGCCTGTGTACCGCCAAAAAAAAAAAAAAAAAAAAAAAAAAAAAAGGTAATAAATATTTACTGGGCACCTCCTAACACCTGGCACTTTACATATATCATCTCATTGGATCCTCACAAAGATCTGAGGGAGGTATTTTGTTACCTTTGTTTTTTAAATGAGGACCATGAGGCCCAGGGTTTGCCACCAAGCTTGTGTGTGGTGGGGCTGGCATTTGCCAGTGGCTTTGTTAGGTCACTCTGATATTGACATCTCATTTAATTCTCCCCTGCACACAGATCCTCAAACTGGGGAAGCAGAAAAACACTCTTCTGTCTGGCTGTGGACCCTCATTCTCTGCTTAAGCATAAAAGAATCACTGGCCCAGAGCTGGCTGTCAGCATGGAGGCAACCTCAGTGCAAAAATTCGGGAGGGATGAATCTTGGCAACAGGGATGCCTGACGTGTTTACAGAAGGAGTAGCTCCCGGGATGAGCAAACAGTTCTCCTTAGGTTCAGCCCTCCCTCCCATCCTCCTTATGCTACTGAATATGAATATGACAAAGCCATATTCCCAGGCTTAAAACCCTTCACCAACTTCCCACTGTCCACTGGCTAAGGCTCAAAGTCCTTACTGTGGCCTGTAGGGCTCTCCGTGAACTCACACCTGCTTTCTTCTCCAAGCTCTTTTCCTGCCCCACTGAACTTTTTCAGCTCCTTTTGCCTTCAGGCCTTTGCATATGCTTATCCTGGCTCCTAGAATACCCTTTCCTGAGAAAATACCTCTTGGGTCTCAGGTGAGATGTCACTTATTGCACAGAAGCCTTCCCCATCCTCCCAAGGCCAGGTTAGGTGCCCCCCTGGAGTGCTCCATGGGCACCTAACTTCCTCACTCAGGATACTCACCACACCATCTCGAATCCCATCTACTCACATCTGTCCTCCACTAGTTTATGTGCAAGGCCAGGGCCTCTAAGTGCTTTGTATGCCCACCCATCACCTGCCACTGTGCCACCCATCTATGTACGAGGCACTCAGGTATTTCATACGTGAACACGGGTGGAAGGGGACTGAGCTCCCACTTCCCCCTTAATGTGAACCTGGCTCTAGGGTCCATCATTGAAAAAGCAGGTCCATGTTATTCACTGGGTTCCAGTTCCAGGTCTTTCACATGACTGTCTGGTTTAAATAAATTACCTGACTTCTCCAAGCCTCAGTTTCCTCACCTGTATGATGGGTCTCTTCACTCCTACCCTCCCTTCCTTATGGAAATACTGTGAGGCTCTGGCGAGAAGGAAGAAAGTGTCGAGGACAAGTAAGGAATGGGCAGCAATAGGAATAGCAGCTAAAAGGGAAATGTGAGGGCTCCAAATGCAAAGTGTGCTTAATTCAAATTTTCCTTGCGCCATTTTGAAATGCATAGAAATACCGAATGACTATGTTGTGTAACAGGAACTATCATAGTACTGTAGGCCAATTATACTTCAAAAACAAACAAACTCACAGAAAAAGAGATCAGATTTATAGTTACCAGAGGTGGGGAGTGGGGAGAGGGGCAATTGGAGGAAGGCAGCCAAAAGGCACAAACTTCCAGTTACAAGATAAATAAATACTAAGGAGGTAATGTACAACCTGACAATTATAATTAACACTGCTGGGTGTTAAATATGCAAGTTGTTAAGAGAGTGAATCCTAAGAGTTCTCATCACAAGGAAAAACACTTTTTCTATTTCTTTAATTTTGTATCTACATGAGGTGATGGATGTTCACTAAACTTACTGTGATAATCACTTCATGGTGTATTTAAGTCAAATCGTTATGCTGTACACCTTCCACTTACACAGTACTTATACAATGTCAATTGTATTTCACTGAAACTGGAAGAAAACAAACAAACAAACTATTTTGCATATGTCAGCCCTGCTATGCCACATCTGTAAAAGCCTATACTCCTCTTTGTCAGCTGTCCAAAAGGCCCCAAACAGTTGGTGTTTGCTTTTGATGGCAGCAAAGAGAAGAGCTAGGCTTGCAGGCCTAATCTCCAACATTCCGCCAACCAAACCCAGGTTAGAGTCTGATTAACAGCAGCATTCGTTCCCCCAACTCTCTCTGCACCTTCTCCTTCCCCAGATGGCTGCTGCTGTACCAAAGCCTGCGGACCTCAAGGAAGGGGAGGAAAACTTAAGTAGTGACTCTCACACGATGAGGTTTTCAGAAGAGAAGCAAATTGTTCTGACAGCCCCATGACATCACAACAGTCTGAAAGGAAGACAGCGTTCATGTTCTCCCTGAGTCTGCTTTGTTGAGAGCAAGATGAACTTCCTCCTTCCCTCAGGGGTTCCTCACATGATGTTTCCTAAGCCTCTCACCATCTTGGTCATTTTTCTCTGGGCTGAAAAGTGAGCAGGTGGTGTTAAGATCCTTCATACACTGGAGATCAGTTAATCACTCTGCCCACCCAGTACGGCAGGTCTTCTCCACATCGTGCAGATAACACTGGGCTCGAGGAGTTAAGTAACTTGTCCACAGTCGTTCAATCAGAATGTGATTTGGACCCAGGGCTGTAGGATTCTAAAGCTGCCGCTTTTAATCTTTCATTACACCTCTCCCCCGCTTATTCTCTGAGAAGTCACACAGCTAGTTAGGCAAGAAGATGAAACTAGACCCCCAGGTGTCCTGATGCCCAGCCCAGTCCTGTTTTCACCCAGCTGTCCCTCCTTCTGGACGCCCTACTTTCTTCTTTGTCATTTCCTATGAGTGAATTGCACTGGCCCTCAAAGAACAGCATGCTCTGCAGAACTTGTCAGCAACAGGAAAATGACTGGGCCCTTTGGGCTTGTTTTACAGATAGACATGGAAAAGAAGACAAGCATGGACAGAGGAAAAAAGGCACCTGTGTCAATATGCGGGTGTTTATATATGTGCTCATTAGACTCTGAGAATGGTAGCAATCCCAGGAACCAGAAACTACCACTAAAAGAAGTTTCTTCAGGGCTTCCCTGGTGGCGCAGTGGTTGAGAGTCCGCCTGCCAATGCAGGGGACGCGGGTTCGTGCCCTGGTCCGGGTAGATCCCACGTGCCACGGAGCGGCTGGGCCTGTGAGCCATGGCCGCTGGGCCTGCACGTCCGGAGTCTGTGCTCTGTGACGGGAGGGGCCATGGCAGTGAGAGGCCCGCGTACCGCAAAAAAAAAAAAAAAAAAAATTCTTCAGATGTGTTTAAACTCAATCAGAATGTTGTTGTTGTTTTTAATAGAAATGTGTTTATGTGAACAGCAAACTTTGCCCATAGCACTGTCAGGAAACAATGCTATGTGAATATTTTGTTTCTGCATGGTCTCTGCTTTCATCAGTCTACTAAAAAACATATAAATTACTCACTCTAATGTGTTGCCTAAATTGGGCTTCTTGAGAGGAAAGAACAATTGTCTTGTGGCTGGTTCAAAGTAGCTTCTCGAAAACAACCTGAGTTGAATGAATAAATAAATAAATGAAATGAATCTAGGAAGAAGTGAACAAGTAAAAAATTACAGATGGAATAAGAAAGAATTTATCCAGTAAGTTTCTGTTTTATTTTTTCACAGGGGAACAACTGAAAGTCAAAATTGACAGGCACCGCAAGATACAAAGCTTTCACTTTTGTGAGGATTTTTCCAAAAGTGGAAGAAATTTTTCTACTTCAGTCACCGCCTTCAGCCCCAGGGCTGATGCAACTGACAGGTAACATTTCCCATAGACTGACTTGGTGATCTCAAACTAAGGATGAACAAAGTGCAGAGAAGGAAAGACCACTCATATGTGACAATGCTCCCTACACCTTAATCTCCTCTTCAAACCTAATGATAATGTCTCTGGATTTCTAGAAAAGCTCACCTTCTGCCATTCCTAGGCAAGTTTAAACTTATGGTACCCATAGGAATCAAAGAGTTTCATCAAGTCCCAGTCAAGGGTAAGATAACGGGCCACGTGAAGAAGACAGTATCACCCACAACCTACCTTCGTACAAGTACTATGTCAAGTACTAATAAAGGAGGCACAAACCAAGTGTCAGGGGCCACAGGGATTTAGGAAGGAGATCAAATGAGGAGAGCCTTGGAGGCTGAGAAGAAGGGAGCGGGCATTCTGGGCAAGTGCACTGGCCATGAAGCCATGAAGGTAGGGTGTTCAAAAAGAAGGCTGGTAACTAGAGTGTAGGGTACAAGTGGGGAAACAGTGACTGGGGTCAGACCCTGAGGGGCCTGAAATGCCAAGAGAGGGAACTGGAACTTTTACATTTTTCAGTCTCAATAAATGTGCCTGAACTACGCTTTTAATCTGTATTGTCTTGGAATACCAGGATTTCAAAAGATAAAAACAGTAAAGAGAAAGGAGCTGGGGAAATGGGCGGCTGAAAATTCATATTAATCTTCACACTTGGGCTGACAACTCAAATCTAATAAAAGGTATGACAACCTATGAAAGGGATGACTTACAGCACATCCAGAAGCTTTAAGACAGTATGACAAGGTTCATCGGACATTGCACGGAGCTGCTGTAAAAGCCAACACAGTCATGGGCTCTTATTGGTTACACAGCTTGGGAAGCACCTGGAGCCCTGCCTCAGTTCAAACTGCCAGACGGAAACTTCCTCTCCCTTTGCCATGGCAGCATACACCACAGATCTCAACTCTGCAAGAGATTAGGCCGTATGTCCCAAACGTTGGAACAGTGTACACCGTCTCTGCCCTTAGAGAACTTATATTCCAGAAAGGAAGACAGATATTGAACAAGCCTGAGAAGTCCTATAAAACAGAAGAGCAGGGTGCCTTAAAACTTTTAACCAGGAGGCTTATAATGTAGTTTCGGGGGGCCAGGGAAGGCTTCCTTGAAGAACTATGATCTCTGTCAACGGTCAACTCTATAGTGATATCTAAATTGGGAGTTCTACCACTTTAATCAAACATCATTGCTTGTATCAAAATAGGGCTGATGAGCAGCAGATTCCCAGACATTGCTTAAGACCCACTGAATCAAGATATTCAGGGACAAGGCCCAGGAGTCTGCATTTTCTAAAATGTTCCCACAGGATGCAGATGTTTGGCCAGGTTTGGCAATCGTAGCTATAAAGGATTCCCAACAGGTCAGAAATGGCTGACGATTGGTTAAAGAGTACAGCAAAATTAAGCATGTTCATTTGTACATCAATTGTTTTCGAGCTGTAACAAGAGCAAATGCAAAAAAGAAGTAATGGCTGAATCATGGAGTCATAACCGGTTCTTTGTGCAGATGAGGAAGCTGAGACACAGAGGAGTTAGACCAACTGCTTAACGTCACACAGCTATCTACTGTGAGAGCTGGGACACTCAGAGGAGACCTTTATCTTCCGGGACAGATACAGATTCAACCCACATAAGAATTTGCAAACGGGCTAATAAAATGGGTTGAGATACATTTCCCAGCACCCCTGAAACCAGCACATTGATGATAACAACAGGCATTGCAGATGAATTCTAGATTTAATTATTTTCTAGGTTTAAAATCCAGAGGAAGGGAGTGGAAGAACCAGCTGATTTATTAACCAGGCTGGAATTAAACCCAGGATCATAAAGTTAACTGAACTGTAGCAATCCTCAGCTCTGACTTTAAAAGGACTACATAAACCCTCACTTTTGGTACAATCATGTACATTCCTACTCAGCCAGGCAGTGAGGGACTCTCTCCAAATGTACGAACTCACAGGTTCCCAAACCTGGCTGTATATTAGCATCACCTGAAAAACTTTTAAAAAATATATCCATGCCTAGGCCTCTTTGCCTTCCTTCCACTCCGTGCCAGTGATTCTGATTTAACTGGTCTGGGGTCAGACCTTACCCGAGATATTTTTTTTAAGCTACTCAGGGGGTTTGAATGTGCAGCCAGCACTGAGGTCACTGAACTCACTGGTCCTCTTCTCTTTCTGGCCCCTGCTCAAATTTAAGACCTAGGGTGAGGCAAGCAAGATGCCCAGGGCCCAAAATTCGAGGAGGCAAGGTTGTGTGAGCACAGCACACTGCACTGCAGCACCCTGAGAGTGAGGCCTCCTTACCAGTCAGGCACCCAGGCACACGATGTAAAGAGATGCTCACTCGCAGGGTATGGCAAGTGCAGTGCCAGTACTTGTGTGACCTTTTCTCCATAGATTTGTGCCCTGGGTGCCTTATGTGCCTCACCCTTGGCCCAGACCTGTTCAAATCTCTCTGGTCAGGCCATTAATTATCCCATCAAAGATACATCAAGTTCTTTTTTTTTTTTTTCCACTGAATGTATTACTAATACTATTATTATTATTATTAACATATATTTTCTTTGTTAAAAAAATGTTTGAAAATCACAAAATCATACAAGATATAAAGTAAATGACCTCTTTTTCTCTCACACTTACCATCTTCATTTCAGAGAAGTAATCATTGTTTTACACTGTATTATATGTCAATTCAGGCATTTTCTATTCAGATACTCACATCACATATCTCAACAAAAAAGTGGATATTGTTTCTGTGACTTGGGTTTTAAAAATTTAATAATACTCTTTCAATATTTTTGTTTCTATGTTAGAATAGATAGATGTGTGCCATTTTTCTTTAATTTTTCCTTTTTTTATTTTGAAATTTAAAAATTAATTTCAAGCTCATAAAAAACTGCAAGAATGGCACAAAGAATGTCTATATACTCTGCATACATTATATTAGTTTGAAAGTGCTGCTATAACAAAATGCCAAAAAAAAGGGTGACTTCAACAGTAGAAATTTATTTTCTCATAGTTCTGGAGGCTACAAGTCCAAGATCAAGGTGTCAGAGGGTTTCATTTCTTCTGAGTCTTTTCTCCTTGTCTTGAAGATGGCCACCTTCCCACGATGTTCTCACATGGTCTTTCCTCTATGAAATACCAACCTAGTGTAAGATATATCATGTTCTTAACTGTGTGCAAGGTCTTTCTTGCTCCTCTCCAAGAGACACTTGTTTTGTTGGGGTTTTTTTTCTTTTTTTGCGGTACGCGGGCCTCTCACTGTTGTGGCCTCTCCCGTTGCGGAGCACAGGCTCCGGACGCGCAGGCTCAGCGGCCATGGCTCACGGGCCCAGCCGCTCTGCGGCATGTGGGATCTTCCCGGACCGGGGCACGAACCCGTGTCCCCTGCATCGGCAGGCGGACTCTCAACCACTGCACCACCAGGGAAGCCCGAGACATTTGTTTTGAAATGGATACAGGTGAATAATGCCGACCACATGCATTAACTATACCCCTTGACATAAGAGGCTGCTGTGATGGCGTAGGACACTCTGGTTTTAGGGTCAAAAGATGCTTGGAAAGGGACTGATCTTTCATTAGTTCTTTGGCAGTTCCCCTACGGGCTCTGGGTTTGTTTCTTGGTCTGTGCTACATAGCCAGTAAGGCCTGCCTTACAGGGCTACCGTGAGGATGACACTGGGCTGTAGGTTAAATGGTCTGGGACGTAGTAAGGGCTTCATAAACACCAGCTGACAATAAATCTTCAACATTTCACCAACTCAATCACCTTTCTATGCTACCTTGAGGTTGGAATGCTACTGCTGCTGCTTCTTCTATTTTCTTCATTAGACTTGTCTCCCTCTTCTAACCTCCCACCCTTTTGTAAGAAGGAGTCAAATTCCTGGTTTCTGCAAACACCCCCATCCCCAGAGCCCTTTGAGTAGATTAAAAAAATCTAAATTGGGGGTTGGGGTTTGGCAGTAGAGAGGTTGGGTGGGAGGATCCCATTTTGAAATTTTACCAAAATTCTTCTAAACCTTCTCGTCTTAGGCCTGGACCTCCGCTTTGAAAATCAAGAGCCAAGAGCCTGACAGTTTGGTCTCTGGTTCTACATTAACAGCACTTCTCTAATTCTTCTTCCTCTAGAGGTGGGCAGCGAGGTGCCTCGGCATCCCCGTGTCCTCAGCACCTAGTATGGTGCCTGACTTACAACAGGTGCCTCATTGATTGAATAAAGGGAAGAAAAAAGAGATTACAGGGACAAAAAGCTTTGTCAAGTTATCTTCCATAGATGTGTTTGTTAACTCCCTGGTAGGCAGAATAAGGGTCCTCCAAAGATGTCCACATCCTAAGTTCCTGGAACTTGTGAATATGGTAAACGGTAAAAGGGACGTTACATATGTGATTAAGGATATCGTGATGGGGAAATTATCCCGGATTATTTCAGCAGACCCAATGAAATCACAAGGTCCTCATAAGGATGCAAGATGGTCTAAAAGAGGGAGAGGAGATGTGAGGATGAAGACAGGTTGGAGTGATGAGCTTTGAAGATGAAGTAAGGGACCATGAACCAAGGAATGCAGACAGCCTCTAACGGCTGCAAGAGGCAAGGAAACATTCTCCCACCAGAGCCTCCAGCAGGAACTCAGCTATGCCAACTCCTTGACTTTATCGTGTAAGACTCATTTCGGATTTCTGACCTCCAGAACTGTAAGATAATAAATTTGTGTTGTTTCAAGCCACTAAGTTTGTGGTAATTTGCACTGCAGTAATAGGAAACTAATATAGCCTGAGGATAGATAATGTGCCTTATTCATCTCTGAACCCCCAGTTTGTTGCCTGCCTGGAACTCTGTTGACTAAATACATCTTTAAAAGCAACACTGAGGGTGGATGCTTTCCTCTCCTTGCCATATAGCCAATCAGTTTCCAGGTTCGGTTGACTGAACCTCTGCACTCTCCCTCCAATTCAACCCCTTCTCTCCTTTTCTACCACTCATTTACAAGGGAACATGAACTGAACATGGCTTCTTTACTTCCTGGTTCACCCTCACTTCTGGCTACCGTATACAGTCCAGCTAGACTCATATTCCAAAGCCCCACTTTGAGCATGCCATACTCAATTTAAAAACCTTCTCTAGCTCTTCCCTGATGGCAGAGTAAATCCAAATTCCTAGTACTGACGTACTTCTCATCCCAAGCTCCCTATCTAATCTTATTTTCCATGGACCCTTTCTCACCCCGTGAATTCCAGCCAAATCACTCCTCAATATCAGCTCTACACTATCATCACCAGACCTTTGTTCTTGCTGTTCTCGTCACCTAGAATGTCTTTCCCTTATTTCTGCACACAACCGAACCTTACCAATCACTCAAGCCCCAGCTTAAATGACACCTGCTCCATGAAGCTTCCCCTGCAGCCCCCTGCACCTCAAAAATATCCCTTCCACAAACTAGCAATAATTACTTCTTTCACTGAGCCCTCATAGGCTCTTATCTGTACATCTGTCATCTGAAGTAGGAAAGAGCACAGGCTCCAGTGTCAGACCTGAGTATAATGTGACCCTCCTGTGCAAGTTACTTAGCTTCTCTGAGCCTCAGGCTTCTCATCTGTAAAATGGGCATCATACCTGTCTTACTGGGTTGTTGAGAAGATTTAAGCTCATATATAAGTGCCCAACACAATAAGCATTCAACAATTACATAGACATTACAGAAACTTATAAACATATCAAATTCCCACTTCTAGACTCTTTAAGGGAAAGATTTATGTCCACTTCATTTTTGTAGCCACACAGTACCTTGCACATAGTAGTAGTAAAAAACAAAAACAAAAAACTCTTAAATATTAAGTAAGTCACTGAAGTATTGGGAATATCTCCTCAGGCTTCCTGTTCTGTGAATAGTAAGGATGGCCTCATTTTTCTCCATTTAAGAGAGAAGGGGATGTTTCCATGTCCGGGCTATTGTAAATAGAGCTGCAATGAACAATTTGGTACATAATTCTTTTTGAATTATGGTTTTCTCAGGGTATACGCCTAGTAGTGGGATTGCTGGGTCATATGGTAGTTCTATTTGTAGTTTTTTAAGGAACCTCCATACTGTTCTCCACAGTGGCTGTATCAATTTACATTCCCACCAACAGTGTAAGAGGGTTCCCTTTTATACACATGGAATATTACTCAGCCATAAAAAGAAACGAAATTGAACTATTTGTAATGAGGTGGATGGACCTAGAGTCTGTCATACAGAGTGAAGTAAGTCAGAAAGAGAGAGACAAATACCGTATGCTAACACATATATATGGAATTTAAGGGAAAAAAACGTCATGAAGAACATAGGGGTGAAACAGGAATAAAGACACAGACTTACTAGAGAATGGACTTGAGGATATGGGGAGGGGGAAGGGTAAACTGTGACAAAGCGAGAGAGAGGCATGGACATATATACACTACCAAACGTAAAATAGCTAGCTAGTGGGAAGCAGCCACATAGCACAGGGAGATCAGCTCGGTGCTTTGTGACCACCTGGAGGGGTGGGATAGGGAGGGTGGGAGGGAGGGAGACGCAAGAGGGAAGAGATATGGGAACATATGTATGTGTATAACTGATTCATTTTGTTGTGAAGCTGAAACTAACATACCATTGTAAAGCAATTATACTCCAATAAAGATGTTAAAAAAAAAGAGAGAGAGAGAAGGGGAGAAGTATTCTGGTTCTCTTTCAGGTCATCTGTGTTAGACAGAATTCTTAAGATAGAAACTTTGTAAGACCTACTCTCTTGGGTTAATGCCTCTCAACTACTCTTCAACCCTACCAACAATTTTAAATGAGTACTGTTTTCATTAGCATAAGTTATACATTGTTATTTTAATGTCACTGAGTTCTAGATCAGAAAATAGCTGTTGTTCCGGAGCTAGCGGGACAAAGTTCACTTTTACTCCATCATGTCTAGAAATCCCATGCTGGACATGATCCTTCATTCCTCAGCTGGGTATGCGACAGTTACCTTCCTTTAAAGGCATTCCTTAAACCACTTTTATGCTAGAGGAGAAACTTGGCCCTTTGTTTCTCAATCTAGTTGGCAGCATCATGAAGAGGAAAGAACATGAGATTTAAAGTCATACGATCTGGTTTGGAAACGAGTCACCCACTGACTAGCTTGGTGACCACAAACATAGCACTTACTTGAGTCTCCATTTCCTCCTTTCTAAAATTGATTCTAATCACTGCCCACCTCCCTTGCTGAATTACTACAGGGGGCCAATGAGACCACATATGGAAAGACAGTTTGTGAACTGCAAAAATGCTTTACAGCTATATTTATCCATTTACCTTCTAACACAGCGTGAGCTCCAACCAGACACCCATAAGATTAGATAGGAGTAAGGGTCCACAGAGCACTCCAGAAGAAATGAAGAATACTTTCACTTCACCTGCCTTCATATAGTCCCTGACCCACAATAGAGAGGTAGTATTGTAACTGTAGATGCCAAATAACCACGGGCAAGTTCCCCTCACAGGATTCTTAAGGAATGTCTGACTTCATATCTGTAGAGCGTTCCAAGGTGACAGTCCTGAATGAAAGGTGCTCTTCAGTGTACTAGGATGCAATTAGTCAGAACTCTACCCAGGCATCGTGTCAGACTCTACATATATGGCATCCCTGAATCTTCAAAACCCCACAATCCTTTGAGGTATTTGCTGTAATCCAGAAGGACGTTCACTGTGATTGAGAAGGTATGAGAAATAACCAACCACATCTAAGACAGCACTTAACGTTAATTAGCACTTAATATTGGTTAGTGCTTAACATTTAAAAAAAAGGGCAGCAGCCATCCCAACTCCAAGCTAGTTTTCCCCACACTCTCGCCCCTTAGTTCCCAGGACAGGCTGACTCAGACTCAGTACAATGCCTCACTGAAGGGTAAAAGCCCTAATGAGCAAATCTCGTGAAAAATTCAGCTGGTCTATTGGAGAAAAACAGCTGGAGCTGACCTTAAGAATTCCACTAATTCCCCCTACCACACAGCCTAAAAATAGTCAAAGAGCATTTCTAGCTCGTGATGGCCTTTCCTTTAAAGGACATGATATGCAAAAAAAGGCATGCTGGGGTCATTAGCCCAAATCATGCAGTCCCCATGATAAATCTTTGGCTAAATGTTCCTATGAGAATCTGCCTTCACAAGGTCAACACTGGAATTTCATTGTGAAGGCTCCCCTCTACCCTACTCCCCAGGCACCACTGGGTCTATACAAAGATGTACGTGATCAGCCACTGACTAGCTGTGTGGCCACGAGTACGTCAATTTCCATTCTTCGGCCTCAGTTTCCAAATCTGTCAAATGAAATGCTAGACTCTGACCTCTAAGATCTCCTTCTGGCGTAAGACTCCCTGGGAGGTCCATTCAACGGCTCCTCATTGCTTTCAGGATAAAAGTCAAACCCCTCAGTGTTACATGGGCCCCTCCAGATCTGGCCCCTAACTTCCCCTCCATTTTCCCCGACATCATACCCTGATGGTCCTTAAATTTACCTCTGACACTTCTGTGCCTTTAGGACACAGAGCTCCCTCTGCCTGTAATGCCCTTTCCCAGCTTCTTAGACTCCTCTTCATCTTTCAAGTCACAGTGCAGTTGTCACCTCCTCTGAGGAGAGTCTAGACCTTTCCTCACAAGTTGGTTACAGTCTTCTCCTCTGTGGCCTCACAGGACTGTATTATACAGCAACTGCCTGCTGACTTGTCATTCTCCCTTACAAGGACCCTGGGTGCTCCCTGAAGGTAGAGACATCGTGTCCATCTCCTCTGTATTCCCACTACCTGACCCTGTGCCTGCCATACAGTGTTTGCTGATACTGGACCAAATTCCACTGACGTACCACATGCATTTTAAAGCGTTGTTACAAAGGACCAGAAATTGATTTTTTTAAAGGAATGTTTTCTCTATTCAAAAAGCAAGAAAGTAAACTATCTCCAAGCCTTTGCCTTATTAGGAAAAAATATATATAGCGGTTTGGAGTTGTGACATAATCTTCGTGGAGATGAAAAATATACACTACATTTGTTTCTGAGAAACCTCTCTTTAAACTAACTGAACCACAGTTTTTTAAAAAGGAGATTCAAATTTAGAGATGATGTCCAATTTGGTGGGTTTTGGTTTGGGGTGGGGTTTTAAAAAAAATTTTTTTTAGCAAGAGGAAGGAAAATCTCCAAAAGAGATAAATTATACACTAAGCCTTCTGAAAATTCTCAGCCAGACCCTGGAAAAATCAGATGAAAGGCAACAAGAAAGAATGTGATTTTGTATAGAAAAGCAAAATGCCTTATTAATTAATAATATTGAAAGGTATGTATTGTGTTATAAAAGATAAAAACTAAGTTAATGAAATTAATAGGTAGAACTTGGATTTGACGGAAAAGTTGGAGAAGAAACAGACATTTTAGCTTCCTTCAATACCTTCTTCCATCTTTACACACATTACCTCTACACCATAAGGCGAACGAGCAAAGTAGGCAGTATTGTCTGTGTTTCACAGATGAGGAAATCGAAGTTCATGGCGGTTAAGGGACTTGCCTAAACATATCTTGCCTCTAAGCTACAGAGTTGGAATATGAACCCAGGTCTGCCTGGCTCCAAAGTGCTGTCCGACACACCAGGAAGAGAGTGGTAAAAGTAGAAGGAAGGGCCAGGCACACAGGTACCTATGAAGGAACTCAAAGATGCAAAGAGGAGCTGCATTTCCCTCAATGCCCACACACCCAAGCTTTGCAGTACAGAATGTTGTTAAACCTGAAGTGTAATGCAACTAGTTACAAAGGGATTTTTATGCTTTATGTGATCCAGTTTATCAGCATATATAAATAAACTCCTAAAAGTGTGGACAGCAGGCAGGGAGTATGATGATCCAGCATCAGCAAATCTTTTTTTTTCCCTAAGCCCTCCTGAACAACAAAAATCCTTGCACTGGGCTTCCCTGGTGGCGCAGTGGTTGGGAGTCCGCCTGCCGATGCAGGGGACACGGGTTCGTGCCCCGGTCTGGGAAGATCCCACATGCCGCCGAGCGGCTGGGCCCGTGAGCCATGGCCGCTGGACCTGCGCGTCTGGAGCCTGTGCTCCGCAGCGGGAGAGGCCACAACAGTGAGAGGCCCGCGTATCGCAAAAAAAAAAAAAACCCCAAAAAACAAAAACAAAAATCCTTGCACTGATCCGAGAAAGAGCTTATAGTGTCAGTCAACACTTAAGATACCCTCCAAAGGCAGGCAAAACTGATCACTGATATTCATTATTCAGAGTCAGCCTGGAGGAATAGCTGAAAACCAGTTCTTTCTCTGCTGCTAATGACTGAAACTTTTGGTGGTTTCACTTACCTCCCTGGGTGATCTCACCTATAAAATGAGGCATCTGATCTCTGATCTCTCAGATATCTTCCAATTGTATAAGCTTTTTGCTCATGAGCATAAAATCAAATGATCAGAGTAAATGCCAAGACCACTACCCAGCTAGCTGAGGGAGCAAGAGATGCAGAGGAAGAATATTGGAAGAAAAAAAAAAAGTCACCCTTCTGCCCAGTGCAAAATGTCTTTTTAGGAAAAAAAAAAATCTTTCATAGGATATAACTATATTGAAGGAGAGAATGATAACTAGTAAAATAGGGTATAAAAACTGACAAAAGTTGTCCTTCCCTTCTTTCTGCCCCTCCGTCCTCCTTTCCTCTCTCATTCAGAGTGTCCCCTGTTTGGGACTGGGTGAGGCACTACATATACAACTATTAAGTAGTAAGACCTGGTTCCTGTTGCCAAGAAGATTTGGCTCCCAGCAATAATAACAGCTCCCTTTTGTACAAGGTTGGGGGTTTACACTATACTCTGGCATATGCGCTCTTCACAACAACCTTGGGAGGGCAGAAGGGCAGGTAGGAACAAGTATCATCATAATCCTTCTTTTATTGATGTGAAAGCTGTGGTTCAGCAAGGTCAAGTGGCTTGTCCAAGGTCACACAGCTGCTAAGTGACAGAGCTGGGCAGACAACACATCTGCAGAGGAGGAAAAGGACTACAGACAAAGGGGTATATTTGTGACAACTGTGTGACGAGTGGGGAAGTGAAGAGATGAGGGCAAGAACTGGGAAGTGGTGAAACTTGAGTGGAGCCTTGACTATGCGATAAGATTTAGACAATTCACAACCTACACTCACTGAATTCAATGCAGAAGACAGCATAACACTACTTTAGAGAGGGTGGAGGGCAGAAAAACAAAAGGATATCTATATTTTATACACACACAGAAGCACACTGTCTTTCATTTAAGAAGTGGACATTCTTTAGCCACCATCAGTAATCAGCATGTGTGTGCTCTGAGTATTTTTCTCAGGAGTAGAAATGGGTGGCTCCGAGCCTCTTCCCTTGGCACTCGCAGTGGGCATCAGGGAGGGGGCCATGTGGCGTTAGGGGCATGGGATCTGTACCCAATGAGCCAGGGTGAAAATCCTTGAACTTGGCACTCTTGATCATTACAGTAACTACCTGAGCTAACTGGGCTTCTCAGTCAGGTATTCTTCTCTGTGAGTGAGACTAGTCACATGCTTGCTTGTACAGCCAGCCTACCTTCCCAAACTGCATTCATTGCTACCTAGGCTCAAGAATGTAATTAATGAGCAACCTGGACCCGGTCCTGAAGAGGGAAGGAAGAGGAAGAGAATGTCTGAGAAAGATTTCAAGGTGATGATAGAGCCTCAAAATTACCTAAGTGTGTAATAACACAGGCCCAAGCTCTGTATATCAGAGGGAGTGGGATTTAAGTCAAAAAACAGGAGTTGGGGAGACTGTGGATTCAGGCTAAAGGTCCTTGAGAGGGGAGACTTTGGACACAAAGAAGAGTGAGATTAAAGTTAAACCATAGACCTGTTTGGGGTAGGGAATTTAGGGGACAGGAATTCTACAGTTTACTCTTGGTAGAATTATAGATCTTATTTCTTACTAGTAAGACTTTAGTCAATCCTCCAGAATTCTGATTCCAATTTTATTTCATCAGGTAACATTTCAAACAATACCTATTTCATCAAGGGTTCTGAGATGGAATTCACAGGTGTAATTCACACAATAGAGGATATTAAACAAATCCCCCCTCATCTCCAATCCTAAGCAACTGAAAAGCAGTGGGGATGGGATGGAGGCTGGGACTATATGATGATGGTACCCAGGAAATGGTTTTGGAGTTTTGATTTGAAGCTGAAAGTGACTCTTTCCAATCAGAGGGAATTTAAACCTTCTCTTCCATCACATGAACCCAGTACTATTTGCAGAGTGGATACAATGACCAAAGATAAACAGAGCTCCAAACTGGACAGCAGAACCAGTGCCAGCATCTTTTCAGCCTTTCTGGCATCTTGAGGAGCTCATCAGAAGGCAGCAGAGCCTTCCACAGACATCTACCAGTGGAGTCTTGAAGACTTGCCCTTGAGCAAGTGCCAAGTAATGACTAAGCTTAGTGAGGAGGAACAAGAATAGACACACATATACTCTATCTACCTACCTATCCACCTATCTAAAATATAGTGTATATATATATATATATACATATATTTTCAAATATATATACACATTTGAATATAACAGCATTTGTATACATGAATATATGCTATAAATATATATATACACATATATATTTACTTCTCAATCATCTGCAACCAATTTATGAAATCCTGAGAACTCCTCATCCTATTGTTATATAAAGAAAACTGTTGCTAAGTGACTATAAAGCCAGGATTCTGATGCCCAGGTAGGGGGGTAAAATCAGACACCTCTCCCCAGTAAAACAATGTCCTAACAAGGCTTATTTTGGTTCAGATGTAGTTGGGTTCTTTTGTTTGTTTTCGGGGAGATTAGCAGGATTATATGTGAAGTTACTTACTGCTGTTGTAAGTAACTATGTAAGTAACTATGAAGACCCACCATATTAGAAGACGTACATAAGCTGTCTCACTGAATCCTCAGTCGAACACTGTAAGGAACGTATCATTATCATTCCTATTTTACAGAAGAGGAACTGGGCTCAGAGGAGTGGAGGAACTTCACCCCCGGCTGTCTTCTTAAATACTAATTCACACACAGATATGGGTGTATGTGTGTATTTTATAGATAACAGTTACCTTCTACAAACCAATAATAGAATTTCAAGTTTTCATTTCAAAAACTACAAACATATGGGTCAGGTAATACTTATAAATTCTTATTATACTGGTTTTTTTCCTAGCGGAGGTAGATCTTAAATAAATGGTCAAGCTATAATGGAAAGCTGAAAATATTTAGGTAAATCAATCTTACCCATAACTTTGATTACAGAAGAAGATGAGCACTCATTTTATAAATTCTTAATCAATGAAGACTGATCAATAAATACCTCCTAAAGGACATCTGTGTGAGAGAGACTTATCAGGTACATTACACTTCAGAGGAGGGCTGTGACTGTGGAAAACCCGAATGTACCGGAAAAAGAACACTGTCATGGGAATTAAGGTCAATCTCTCTCCAGCTCAGACACTCCTGACCTCTGTGATGTTGGGCAAGTCACTTAACCTTCTGGGTCTTTGTTCACCTCATTTGCAAAATAATGGCACTGAAAAAGATGGTCTTTCTTTTCCAGAGAGGGATCTCATAGAGCCAGCAATAAAATGCTCTGATTCATACTGGTGAAAAGAGCAAAATTCAGACCACAGCAGAATTTGGCTACAATAGGCCATGGCCCCAAAACTCACGAGAACACTTTTCATCTCAAAGCCCAGAATGACGCCATCCCAATCTGGCAGGAGCAAGTTAACATAGTCATTCAGTTGTGTTCAGCCTCCTGTAAAGAGTAAGATATTTTACAACCAAATTAAATAGCCCTTATTCTTGACGGTAAACAGCAAACTAGGCAAAATTAGTTATTATTGGCTAATAATAACTATAAGAATATTAAAGGCTTAGGCAGCACTTACCATATGACAGGCATTGTTCTGAACACTTTATAGCATTAACTCATTAATTTCTCACAACTATATGCCAAGGTAAGCATTTTACAGATAAGGAAACAGAGAGACTAAGTAACTTAGTAAGTGGCAGTGCAGGACCCTACTCAGCTGTTCAGCACCAGTGTCCACACGCTTGACCTCCACACCACCCTGCCCCTCTTGGACAACGGTGTCACCCTCTAGATGCCTGGGTTGTAGCCTTATAAGTCTTTGGCTCTTCCTGCCCCTTTCTCTCTGACCCTCGCGGACTCTCCGGCTTGTTTCATTTTCTAGTCTCCGGCAGATTCTGCCCACAGTTTTCCTCGGACTGAACTTTCTGAAGCAGCCCAAGGACAGGAGGAGCCAGAAGGCCTCCAGCAGCCTAGTGGACGCTATTCAGCCACAACAGCCATGGGTCATGTGTCCCAGAGCAAACTTCTTGGTCTGCCCTGACACAATGTCCTAAAATCAGCCTTCACAAGGTAACTGAAAATTCATCTTTCTTAAACCCAGGGAGAACTCTCACCTTCACCAAGAGACAAGTCAGAGGAGAAAAGAAACATTTCCCCAGGAAAAGCATTTAATGAACTCAGATAAATTAAGACTAAACTTTGTAAAAGTTTAATGGTAGAGATGGTGCAACACAATGGTCTGAAAATAGAGCTTGAGCTTTAAGGGCAGGCTTAACCACCACATGCCTCAAATTCCTTCTGCCTTATTCTTCCATTTGGAAGGCCAAAGCCACCAAGAAGCAAAAAGGAGTGTGGTGAACCTCATGAATGCATTGCAAAAAGGAATTAAGTAAATTAATAGAGATGTGAAGAAAAAAAATCCTATCTAAAGATATGGTATTCTCTGCCTGATTTTTTTGTTTTTCATCTTAGATACAAGAGAAGAAAAAAGAATGGAAGAAAAGACTGAGGAGATCAAAGAGAACTAGTCAGCCTGCAACGCTCTTTCACTTCAAATTCTGGGTCCATAATTACATTAATCCCCAAAATAATAGCTTTCAAATGCCACTACTATAGGCTGAGATACAAGGGAAATAAATGATATCATCATGGGGCTTCACTTTATTACATGTTCATTGTATTACATTCATGTACCTCAGAAGCACAGAAAACTACCATCCTTCAACATTCATTAAAAAAAGAATTATACAAAAAAAACCCACCACCTTAAATTTTAGTGTTTCATTTCTTCCCACAATCCCACAGAGCTGGTAGGGGGAAAATGTTTCCATCATCTACATTTACAAACTAGTTTCTATCAGCCCTTGGAATCTCTAGTTACTCACGTCACATCCTTCTGCCTGCTACAACACACCAGTATTTGCATGTATTTAATGCAGTATCTTCTTATTTGGGTGCTACTTCTTACTTGGATCAGTCAGAAGAGGTTTCAAGGTAGGGAGGAAAGAAGTAGGAGGTGAGAAAAGGGCAATTTGAGTCAAGAGAAATCCCACACCCACTCCACATTGAAATCACAGCTATATATGATGTATGGTCCCCACTAAAGGGAAAAGCACCTGGGGGCCCCTTAAAGCTAGAAGGCAAAACACCAATGAGGTCTATTCTGTGGGACTCAGTCTCACCTGAGGACAGAGGCGTCTGTAATTCTGAACAAAACTCAAATGAAATGACATATGCTAAATAACAGAGGGGATAGAACAGACTTTCAGTACGGGCTCAAACTAACAACACAGCTCATTTGAGGGCAGATGGAAATAAACCCCCTTCAGGGATGTAAAACAGAAGGAAAAGTGGGATTTCAACTTTCCCCTTAACTAGCTTTTATCTGGCAAATGTCTAATATCTTCCTAGGAGTCAAAGTCCTTGTCTACCAGTCTTATAAAAAGAAAAGATTTTTTAATTGACTTTTTAAATTGAAATATCGTTGATTTACAATGTTGCACCAATCTCTCCTGTACAGCAAAGTGACTCAGTTATACAAATATGTATGTGTGTGTGTGTATACACCACACACATTCTTTTTTTTTTTAATATTCTTTTCCACTATGGTTTATCCCAGGAGACTGGATATAGTTCCCTGTGCTATACAGTAGGACCTTATTATTTATCCATTCTAAGAGTAATAGTTTGCATCTACCAGCCCCAAGCTCCCAGTCCATCCCTCCCCCTCCCTCCTCCCCCTTGGCAACCACAGGTCTGATCTCTATGTCTGTGAATCTGTTTCTGTTTTGTAGATAGGTTTATTTGTGCCATATTTTAGATTCCACATATAAATGATATCATATGGTATTTGTCTTTCTCTTTCTGACTTACTTAGTATGATAATCTCTAGTTGCATCCATGTTGCTGCAAATGGCATTATTTCATTCTTTTTTAAGGCTGAGTAGTATTCCGTTGTATATATGGACCACATCTTCTTTATCCATTCATCTGTCGATGGACATTTAGGTTGTTTCCATGTTTTGGCTATTGTGAATAGTGCTGCTATGAACACAGGGGTGCATGTTTCTTTTTGAATTAAGTTTTGTCTGGGTATATGCCCAGGAGTGGGATTGCTGGATCATATGGTAATTCTATTTTTAGTTTTCTGAGGAACATCCATACTGTTTTCCATAGTGGCTGCACCAACTTACATTCCCACCAACCGTGTAGGAGGGTTCCCTTTTCTCCACACCCTCCTCAGCATTTGTTATTTGTAGATTTTTTAAATTATGGTCATTCTGACTGGTGTGAGGTGATACCTCATTGTAGTTTTGATTTGCATTTCTCTAATGATTAGTGGTGTTGAGCATCTTTTCATCTGCCTACTGGCCATCTGTATGTCTTCTTTGGAGAAATGCCTATAACAGTCTTCTGCCCATTTTTTATTGGGTTGTTTTTTTTGTTGTTGAATTGTATGAGCTGTTTCTATATTTTGGAGATTAAGCCCTTGTCGGTCGCATCATTTGCAAATATTTTCTCCCATTGTGTAAGTTGTCTTTTCGTTTTTTGTTTTTTTTTTTTATGGTTTCCTTTGCTGTGCAAAAGCTTATAAGTTTGATTAGGTCCCATTTTTAAATTTTTGTCTTTAAGGAAGAGCAGATTTGTAAACAATTTCTGCAGAAACTTCTTCTATTCTTCTGTTTCCAAAATAATTCCAAAGGCTGACTGTTCAGATTTTCAATTAAATTTTTAATCATTAAATGCTACAGAAAGTCTGACTTGGTCCAGGAGAATTCAAAGAGTAAAACCCTGAAAATTGAATTCTTGAGGCCTGTCAGAGTCCACAGGAGCTTAATGAGGTCCCCACCCTGGACTTCCAGCTTGATTTTCCAAAGAAGCCATATACTGAGAGCCATAGGCCACTGAAGTCCAAGAGTCAACAAAGGTAATTTTCCTTCACCTACTTCTTAGTAGAATGTAAGTCGTATAATGCTTAGCTCAAAAAAGTACTCACTGAATGAGTGTTAAATGAAAGAACAAAATATCCCCAGGGAAGGCATGATAGTGACTCCCACTTCATGCTCTACCTGAGGTTAGCCCCAACTATGCTACATAAATAGTGTAAAAAAAAAAATCTTGTTCACAGCAGCTTTATTTGTAATAGCCAGAAATTAGGAATAATCCTGATGCCCTTCAAGAGGTGAAGAGTTAAACTGCAGTATATCCATACCATGGGATACTACTAAGCAATAAAAAGAACTATAGATACACACAACAACTTGCATGAATCTTAAGGGAATTATGCTAACTGTAAAAAAAAAAAAAAACAAGCCAATCCCAAAGGTTATATATTCTATCATTCCATCTATGTGACATTCCTGAAATGGCAAGATTATAGAAATGGAGAACAGAAGAGTGGTTGCCAGGGGTTGGGAATGGGGATAGAGTAGGCAAGAGGAAGATGCAGATGGTTGTAAAAGGAAAAAGGGAGAGATTCTTGTGGGGATGGAACTGATCGGCATCTTGATAGTGGTGGATACACGTGATAAGATTGTACAGCACTTAACACACCCAGGTGAGCACTCTTGTGCTCACACACGTGAGTACATGTAATACTGAGGATATCTGAATTGTACTGATGTCATTATCCTAGTTGTGATTATGATACTATAGTTGTGCAAGATGTTACCATTGAGGGAAACCGGGTAAAGCGTACACAGGTCTCTCTGTATTATTTCTTACAACTATATAAGAAACTACAATTATCTTTAAAGTTTTTTTTAAATCTTAAGAAATCTCTCCTCTGCCACCATAAGCACCACCATTTGAGACTGAATGTTTAACACATGAAATCTTTCCTCACGACCTACATAGATCTCTCCCGCCTCTAAATGCACCGACTATTTTTATCACATAATCAAACTCCTCTTCTTACATTAAGGACAGGTGTTTCAGGGCTCTTATCTCCTTATAGGATAAAAGCTCCTGCGACAGGAGCCATGTCCTCTACCCCTTTGATACCCTCTCAGTGCCTAGCACAATGTTGAACCAAGAGCAGAGACTGAATAAAAGTGGTTTTAATAAATATGTGAATGAAGGACTGTACACATTTTCTACTCCTTATAGTAGAGCTGGGTAAACCAGTAATTCACAATCCTTTTGCTCCAATTTTCTCAACTCTGAAAGGCCTGTAAAAGCTGTGCTCCCCACCCCAGCCTTACAGGCCTACGGTGAGGTTAAAATCACCTCCCACTGAGGCTGCAGTAGTAGCTGCATTGATTATTTGCTGTGTGATCTTGTGCCAGCTAATTTCTCTGAACCTCAGTTTTCCCATTTGTAAAATGGGGGATACTGCTTATTTTTGCAAAATGGTGGCCAATTCTTAGTAAGTTTATGCCTTTTCAATAAAGTGTTTTATTCATGTAGCACGTTTCTCTAAAGATCGAAATTTACTTCCATTTACAATGGCAAAAGAAATGTGTGCAAAGCAAATGGAGATAGAGGATGGAGAAATGGGAGGAGACCAGTTCAAGTGGAAGCTGACAGGGGACTTTACTGGTAGCTGTTAGGACAGTGCACCGCAAGTACCCCTCCCTGCAAATCACTGTGGAAGAAGGCTTACCTCGGGCATGGCCTCCTCCCCTTGGTTTCATGTCTTGTGGTCCTGTCCGAAGGCAGCATAGACACTAGGGCAAGACACCCCAAAAGTCTACGATCCCTAAGAATAGTGGGCTGGTGGTACTGAAGAGAAGGAGAAAGGGCTTCTGTTTATTTTCTCTTCCAGGAAAGTATTTGTTTTCAGGGTAAGTCTACTGCTTCCTTCTCAGGGCTGGGAGTGCCTTAGTACATTCTTACCCAGAGGGTGATAACTTTTCCCCTAAGTATGCAGCTGTCTGAAAACATATTTGCTCTGGATGTGTCACTGGGTTATGAAGGGTTCTATGAGAAACACTTTACACATGGCTATTTCCAAGCCCAGGCAGTAGAGATATTTGCTGACCCATAAGACAGAGATGGACAAACATTGGATATAGTTCCAGGGTCCAGGTTTTAGAAGAATACACTTAGTCGGTTGGTCAGTCATTCTGAGCCCTGACTATACACCTGGCCTCAGCTAGAAACTGAGGAGGAATCATGCATGACTGTTACAGAAGAGACCCCGTCCCTTAATGGAGATCCTGGTCTAATTTTGCATATTCACACATGTTTGCTTTACTTCTACCATGATGATCTTGCATGCAACAACAGCACGTTTTGTCAAAGCCAAGGTCTTAAAAAAAGAACATCATTCCAAGCATATTCCCTATAACCAGCAGAAGTGTATGAAACAGAATATAAAGATATGTCCAAGTTAGACAACAAACGTATGGCATAACCCACAGGTTTCAGAGAAAAAGAAATGAATGTGCTGTCTAGAAGGATTAAAAATCTTTAAAACTTTATGAGTTCTATTCTCTTCCTTATTAATGTAATGAATAATAGCATATACTCATTAAGTAATTACTATGTGCCAGGCGCTATATACTAAGCCTTTCAAAGAATCAGTTCGTTTAACCTTTAAAATAATCTCAGGAGTGATGTGCATAATATTTTTTCTATTTTATAGATGAGGAAACTTCAGCTTAGAAAGACCAAGGATATAAAACCAGGATCATCTGATTCAGAGTCAGTATTCTTTTTTTTTTTTTCTGCGGTACACGGGCCTCTCACTGTTGTAGCCTCTCCCGTTGCGGAGCACAGCCTCCGGACGGGCAGGCTCAGCGGCCATGGCTCACGGGCTTAGCCGCTCCGCGGCATGTGGGATCTTCCCGGACCGGGGCACAAACCCGCGTCCCCTGCATCGGCAGGCGGACTCTCAACCACTGTGCCACCAGGGAAGCCCCCAGAACCAGTATTCTTGATCTTCACACTAAGCTACACTGCTCTGGGCTTGTTTTACAGAGAAGGCCAAGGTTGTTATTGCTATTACTGAGAAGAAAGTACACTTAGTATTGGCCCTTCAAACATATTAGGTGGAACCACACAAAATTGCAATATGCAAATGTTCTGATCCACAGAAATGACAATTTCACTTGGTTCAACGTAATACAATATCAAGACAGAGAATGACATATGCCTGGCCCCAGCACAATCCCTAACTAGCTGTGAGACTTTGGGCAAATCACTAGTCTTCACTTGGTCTCATCCCATAAAAT
The DNA here is from genome assembly GCF_000442215.2 of Lipotes vexillifer. Taxonomy (NCBI): domain Eukaryota; kingdom Metazoa; phylum Chordata; class Mammalia; order Artiodactyla; family Lipotidae; genus Lipotes; species Lipotes vexillifer. The sequence goes on from NW_006774099.1 coordinate 243,658, forward strand.
GAAAAGGTTGAGCTGAATTTGTCTTTAAGTTCCTTTCCAGCTCTATAATTACAAGGGAAGGAAGAGAAGCACCATAATTCATTTGTTCAATAATTATTTCTTAAGTGACAACTACATGCCAAACACTGTGCTTTCTCCTTCATTCTAAATTCATCTGCATTTCAAGGACAGCCTCCCAGCAGCTTCCTCTGATCCCTGGGCTCTCACTTGTTAGATGTAAAAACCCAGCTTGAGGATTCTTGCTTGCCTTCTATTTAGGGAAACTGGCAGGTGCCATAGGATGCTAGCAGCTCCTGCCCCATCACCATTCCACAGCATAAGGGAAAACCAAATGCCCTAGAAGCTACTTCAGGGTGAAGAGATAAAGTATGGCGTGGCAGAGAAATGGTACATGTGTACAAATGTGCATTTTCCAAAACAAAGAACTCTCAGTCAGTATACTGGCTCACAGTGACCTCCAGAAAATATTCTTTTTTCTGGTCTTTACTTGCACACCCCCTCCACCAGGAAGACAGCCATCTAGCCTTTTAAATTTAAAAAAAATCCAAAAGGAAGAGACCTCAGTTTCGCTGGGTAGAGCACTTGAGCATCTAGTCACAGCGTTTGCAATGATTAAAGATTGGGAGTAGAGGATTATGGGAAAACAGCAAGCCTGTTTTGGGATTATGGGAAAACGGCAAGCCTCAAGACATTAATTCAACACTGACTGTGCTACTCAGTAGCTTTGTGAGCCTGGATTCATCATTCAACCTGCCTTTGCCTCAGTTTCCTCATCTGTAGAATAAAGACTGGGATAGACAACTTCTAAGTTCCTTTCCTATCCTAAAGGTGGACCAGCCCTTTATCATCTAAGTTTTTACCATCTAATCTGCCATCTGTTCCCTTCTGCACGTCCACTGTGGACACAGCAAACAGCTGTCTTCCAACACGCCTACAACAGCTCTTCAAATACATACTTGAAGTCTCTCATGTGTGCCCACTTCAATCCCTCTCTTCTGGCTTAAGTCGTGTGGTTAGCAAGATGTTGGGAGTAACTCATGTGGAGTCATATAGCTAAACTTTGAGCTCATAAATAAGGGAATACATGCAGCAAATAGCTGTTTGCTTTCTCAATTTCTTGAAATTGAGAAAGACCCATAACTCTCAACCTCATTCCCTGGGAATCCTACCAGCTGTTACAAGAATACAAAAGCTGCGGGAGAAGGGGATGAATAACCTTGACATGCTGACAGTCTAGCTGAGATCGAACCTACACACACTATGTAACTGGTGAATTCTATAGGAAAGATTATTATTATGTGCTAAATTTGGGTATGTACCCAGTATGAGTCAAAAGAAGCCAGATGAGCAAGGTCCGATGTGGGGTATAGTCTGCTTCAGGGAAAGCCCGTTGTTCTATACATTGGGCTCTGAATCATTGAAAAAGACACAACTCACCAGGGAAAATGACACCAACCCAGCCTCTAACCTCTTCAAATTAGGGGTGACCCTGGGCTCTACCAATAGAGCTCCCTCAGACCCTTCTGGGATAGATCAGAAAGGGTTATCTGACAGGGCAGTGGTGGCCATTGTCAGCCACATGTCCCTTGCCCTTCTGTGTTCTATTCTCAGTCAGGGCTGCTCATTTCTCTCTTAACCTGTAGCTTAACTTAATAGTCTATTTAATGCAAACCATTGCCAAATGGGGCTCCTATGCAATGTGTCACTTTAAGCACCTTGAAGTCTCCAGAAGGATTTTTCCTCCTCCTCAAATAACAACCTTTTAGAAACCAAATAAATAAACCAAAGAATCAAAATGATTTCACAAGAGAAGTAATCACAAAAGCTATTTGTTTGCTAATAAACTGCTACTCCACCTGCCCAGTTTCATTACAAAATACAAATACCTATAAGGAAGAAAGTAATTTGAGAACTGTTCTTAATCAAATTCTGTTTTAGAGATAAGCAGTTTTCTATTTTCTCTTCAAGGATTTTCAATTATAAACTTTCTCCAAGAGACAGACATGGAGAAAAGTTTCAGCCACATCAAATTTTGAAAACATCCATGAAATGTAAGCTGATATATCTCATAACTGATGTTTTTATAAACCTGTCCTTAAAAATCAAGGGCATGCTCCCAACACTTTCTGTCATGGAAATTGTTCCAACAGGCAAATAAATAGGCATTTCCATGGTTAAGGCCTCACAGCTGTCATATTATTTAGTTCTGCACAAATGAAAAATCCTATTACCAAAAAAAGGTTGGAGGATCTGTGGCTGGAATCTGGCAAGCAATTGCATTTCCATTTTGTTTTGGTCAGTACGCTCCTCAATGCAAATATGAACACCACAAAGTATTTAATTAAAACTAACTATGTGGTCTGAAAAACAAGTCCAGCACAACTGGAAACATGTCCAAATGAGAAGTTAACGCTTTGCCATCTTTAATTAATGATGCTATGAAACTCATTATAGAGAAAAGAGCTCACAGTTCCTCAACCCCCATGCTCCAATGACTCAAAAATGCACATTCAACTCTAAAAGACAAAAGAACAAGCAATAAAATCTCCCATTTCCTCAAGGTCACAGAATAGACTTTCATATCACAAAACTCAAAAGAATCCAAATTCCCAACCGGTCATCATGTTTCTCCATGAACTGGTCTCCCAGTGGGGGAACTTGAGCTTATAAAGTCTTTCCTGCTTGTTTGAACTTGATTTCTACTATTTGCCTGGTATTTGAGGGAAGAAAAAAACAACATTATGTTAGGGGGAAAAGTATGAAAAGACTCAAACATGAACTTTCATTTCTTTCTGATAAAAATTTAAAATATTGCTTAAGGTTTATATAGACCTAAAAGAAAAGCAGAATTTCCAGAAATTGCTCCAGGAATTCATGGAAAGAGAAGCCTTTCATCCATACTATTCTTTCAATAAATAAAGCAAAGAAATAGCAAGAACTAGATGGCCTTTCAAAATGCCTAGGTTCCCTCAAATGATTTCTGACAAGGGTACCAAGACCACTCAATGGAAAAAGGACAGTCTTTTCAATAAATAATGCTGATAAAACTGGATATCCACATGCAAAATAATGAAGTTGGCCCTTTACCTAACACCACATACAAAAATTAACTTAAAATGGATCAAAGACCTAAATATAAGACCTAAAACATACAATTCTTAGAAGAAAACATAGGGCAAAAGCTTCATGACATTGGATTTGGCAGTGACTTCTCGACTATGATACCAAAGGCACAGGCAGCAAAAGAAAAAAATAGATAAATTGGAATTCATGAAAATTTTAAAGTTTTGTGCATCAAAACACTATCAACAGAGTAAAAAGGCACCCCACAGAATGAAAAAAAATTGAAAATCACATCTATCTGATAAAGAATTAATATCCAAAAGTTATAGAGAACTCCTAAAACTCAACAAAAAAAATACCCCATTAAAAATGGGCAAAAGACTTGATGTTTCTCCAAAGAAGATATACAAATGTCCAATAAGCACATGAAAAGATACCTGACATCACTAATCACTAGGAAAATGCAAATCAAAACTGCAATGAGATACCATCTCACATCCATTAGGATGGCTACTATGAAAGAAAAAAAAAAAAAAGAAAATAGCAAGTATTGACAAGGATGTGGAGAAATTAGAACCCTTGTGCAGAGTTGATGGGAGTGCAAAGTGGTACAGCCTCTGTGAAAAACAGTATGGCACTTCCTCAAAAAATTAAAAGAATTATCATATGATCCAGCAATTCCACTTCTGGGTACATACCCAAAAGAACTGAAAGCAAGGTCTTGAAGAGATATTTATACACTCATGTTCACAGCAGCATTTTTCACAACCACTAAAAAGTGGAAGCAACACAAGTATCCATTGATAGATGAATGGATAAACAAAATGTGGTATATACATATAATGGAATATTACTGGCCTTTAAAAAGGAAGGAAATTTTGACATATGCTACAATATGGGAGATCTTTGAGGACATTATGCTAAGTGAAATAAGCCAGTCACAAAAAGAGAAATACTGTACGATGCCACTCACATGAGGTACTTAGAGTAATCAAATCACAGAAACAGAAGGTAGAATGGTAGTTGCCAGGGGGTAGGAGTAGGTTGAAATGGGGAATTATTGTTCAATGGGTATAGAATTTCCGTTTTATAAGATGAAAAGAGTTACGAGATGGATGATGGTGATGGCCGCACAACATTGTGAATGTGTCTGATGCCACTGAACACTTAAAAAAGGTTAGGATGATAAATTTTAAGTGTATTTTACCACAATAAAAAAAAATTGAGGGAAAATGCCTAGGTTCCTATTCCTTTATAATATCACTGAAGAGGAGTTAAGTGGCTGCTCTTTGGTATCCACATTTACATTTCAGAATTACCACTTATATGTGACCTTGGGCAAGTTACTTAGTCTCTCTGCATTTCAGCTTCCTCATTGGTAAAATATCTACTTAAAGGTATGATGTGAGGATGAGATGGGTTTGTATGTGTAAAGCATTTAGTCTCGCATAATAAACACTACCTAAGTACTAGCTGTTATTATTACAACCTCCACTACTAAATCTATTCTCGGCATCACAAATAAAATCTCATCCCACCAAGGAGAAACCATTTGCATTTCATTCTCTGAAATGATGATGGCCTGGCCCCAGGTTCAACATCTCGGATCTAAAAACAGTGAATCTTCCCTTCCTCAGCAGGAGCACACTAATGGGAACTGGGGCCCAAGTTACTCTGTCCTTTGGGCAGCAAAAGAGGTAAGACACTTACCCGCTGTTGCATTTATTCAACAAATGTTCATTGTGTACCTAGTCTGTGCTGGGCACTGTACCGGATGTTAATTTATTTGCTCACACCCAGCACTTCCCACTGTACTCTGTGGAGCCCAAGGCCTTGTTTCCTTACTGAAATATGCTTATCATCTAAAAGCAATGTGGTATAAAAGCATTTCCTAGGATGAAACTAATAAGAATAGAAGAGGGCACCCCAAATCACCTATTTTTATTTTCCTCCTTATAGTTCTGTTCTTTAAAAAAACACAACTCTCCATTTACTTTCAAATTTCATAAAGCTGATTGTTCCCAGACAAGCTTTTATCCAAGATTATCAGGAAGAAAGACTTCAGGCACACTTGCTCTGAAACTGACAAAATGACAGAGCAGGCCATTCCTGCCTCCACCCACTCATGGACTGCAGCACACTCCTGGGCCCTGTGAATAGAGCCAGGACCCTGGAAAGGCAATACACAAGCCTAGGGCATGCACAGAAGCCACCATTGCCAGGGAAACTTCCTCCTTCTCTAAAACTTCCAGCTAGGCACCAGAAGATAAAGCTTCTCAAAATTTACATTTACTGAGGCCCAGGTAAGGCTTAGCCACTTGTAAAAGAGCTGATATAGTGATTGATTATTAATTATTTTATGAAGTCACACCATTGTGTTCAGGCAGCACAATGGGAAAAAAAAAAAAAGAGCACTGACTTGGGAGTTTGGACTAGGCTTGAATTCCAGGGTGAGCACTCACTAGCTGTGCGACTCTTGACAAGTATTTCACTTCTTCTAAGTTTCATTTTCCTTAACTATATTTGTACAGCTTAAAATTCCTACCTTTGAGGATCTTTGTGAGGACTAAAGGAAATGATTCATGTTAAATACCTAGCTGATGTCCGACACAATAGAATCGCAACATTATGGATGCCCTGCCCACCCCTTATTTTCAGGCAGGAAAAATGTCCCAAGGAACTCAACTCCTGATTTAGAGGAATAATAAGAACGGGTGGATCCCAGGCTAATACTGCCCCTAGTTTTTCTAAGAGCCTAGTTCTGATAACAAATATTTTTAGGACTCTGACAGTACTTGAGATGTTATGAAAAATCAAACCAAGCCTCCTCCAATAGCTCTTTCTCACCCAAATGTTACAGAGAACAATCAAGAAGGCTTCAGCTTTATCTCACAGGCATTATGTTCATTCACATGCCCATATGCATACAGTCTTAAGAACTGGGTTCTTTTCTTATGTGAGGACCAATAACCTCTCCAAAACTTTAATAACTCTGAAGTCTTAGCTAAAAGAAAAAAGATAAAAAAGGATTGGGTCTGCATTTGTGGCATTTCATGGTGTGTTGAGTGGATCCCCAAGACCAGCCCCAGATTTCTGATGGTTCAGTGGGAGGACTCATAGGACAGCATACAATCATACAGCCGTGATTTATTACAGTGATGAATACAAAGCAAAATAAGCAAGGAGAAGAGGTAGATGGGGTGAAGTCTGGGGAAAACCAGGCATGGGCTTCGAAGAGGCCTACAGCTAAGCCATACACACAAGCTGTGACAACATGTGTGAAATGTTAACAACCATGGAAGCTCATTAGAGAGTCAGCGTCCAGGGGTTTTTACTGGGGACTGGTCATGTAGATACCCCCTGCCTGGCATGTACCCAAATTCCAGACTCCCAGAAGGAAAGCAGGTGCTCAGCATAAACTGCACTGTTTGCACAGTTTAGATACAGTGAGCTACTGGTATCATTTAGAGTGGTGGGAACCCTTCTGCAATCCAAATTCCCAGATACCAGTCAAGGACCAACCTTGCAAGCAGTCGAAATAAGGACAAGCAGTCTCAGGCTCACTATGTTAATCCCTTCCCGCACACACAAAACAAAAACCCAAATATCTAATTAATAACTGTCCTATGACCACTAAATTCTTATAACCAACTGACATGTTGAAATTCGTATAAAAAAAAGATAAGGAATATAACTCAGTGCTTCAAAATATATTCATTCAGCACATTTGTACTGTGTCAGCCTGTTGGGTTCCAGGCAATAAGGAAATAACAATAAGTGCCTGCCCTCTAAGAAATTTCAGACCAATAGGGACGATAAGATGAGTACACAAAGAGCATTAACACAAGGTGGTATGCGATGACGACCATAAAAGAGGTATAAGCCAAACACTAAACCAGTTAGAGAAGGGAGAGGAAACTTCCTGCTGTGATGAACCAGGAAGGTTTTGGTAAGAATTACCACAGAGCTGCAGTTTTAGGAACAGGTAAGATTTTGAGAGTAAGTGGCAGGGCAGGGAAGAGCTCAAGAAGGGGAATAAAAGTTATCATTCCAGGGCTTCCCTGGTGGTGCAGTGGTTGAGAATCTGCCTGCTAATGCAGGGGACACGGGTTCGAGCCCTGGTCTGGGAGGACCCCACATGCCGTGGAGCAACTAGGCCTGTGAGCCACAACTACTGAGCCTGCGCGTCTGGAGCCTGTGCTCCGCAACAAGAGAGGCCGCGACAGTGAGAGGCCCGCGCGCCACGATGAAGAGTGGACCCCGCTTGCCACAACTAGAGAAAGCCCACGCACAGAAATGAAGACCCAACACAGCAAAAATAAATAAATAAATAAGTAAACTCCTATCCCCAACATCTTAAAAAAAAAAAAAAGTATCATTCCAGGCACAGACAGGAAGCTATGTAAACAATGCACAGAGGCTGCTATAGGGAAAGGGGAATACAGTTTGAATGGAAGACTGAGTTCACAGAAGGGGATAGTGGAAGATATGAATCTAAAACACAGGTCTCAAATGTCAAACTGAGGAGATTGTGTTTTATGCAGTGGGTAATGGGGGAGTCTGAGTTTTTTTACTTTTCTAAACATGTTACTTTAGCATGAATGAGAGGAGTCACTATAAACATAAGGACCAGGGCTTTTGCCATAGATGTCACAAAAGCTGCAGAGAGCTAGAAGGTGCAAAGAGGTGAAATATAAATGTCATTTGGGAACAACATTGAGAAGGAAGCAGTAACAATGCTCCTCAGGAGATGCAGGAATCAAACAAGACTCAAAGTTCTTAAGTCAACTGCAGGATTAGTGCATTCAACCAGAAGTGCCTGGGAGGGCAGCCAGGTTAAAGGTAAAAACTAATAGGGCAGAAAATTCAGTGGCTGTGTCTAGAACTCTGATGGAGATGAGGAACCAGTGCTCAGGAAGGAGGTGGCGACTTGGAATGGCAAATGTGGAGGAAGCCAGCTTAGAGGCTCAGCTGTAGCAGAGAAGAAGCCGAACACTACACACGGCAAGTCAAGAGCTATGCATTTCTTCTGCCTCAAGCAAACATAACTAGGCTCTTAAGCTTGACAGAGAGATAGCACTATAAACATAAGCATGCACATGCGTGCACACACACACACACACACACACACACACACACACAGCGTGCACATTACTGAGAAGTGCTCTGTGGCCAGAGTGCCTCGGTTCAGATCCTGACTCCACCATGTGTTAGCTTTCTGATCTGAGACAAGTTACTTAACTTCTATGCCTCTGATTTCCCATCTATAAAATGGGCTCAATAATAGTACCTATCTCATAAAGTTGTGGTGAGGATTCAATGAGTTAATTCATGTAAAGAGCTTAATGCAAAGTCTGTCTGGCACATAGTGAGTGATCAGTAATTGTTGGCCACTGTTATTATCTTGAGTCTCACTATAATGTCATGAGATAAAGCCAGGCAATCATTATCATCTCCATATTACTAATAAGGAAACTGAGGCTCAGAGAGGAAATACTTGCCCAATTTTCACACAGTGCAGAATACAAGTTAGGGGTTTATAAAGTCCAGTCTCCTTAATGAGATTTACAAAGCTCTCCATGTTCAGCCCACCCGCTACCTCCCTGGCCTCAGTTCCTGCCAACCTTGCCTTGAACGTGAAACTGTGCCCGCCACACTATTTCCTGCCCCTCTTAACTTTCTGATCCCTATTCATCCCTCAAGTCTCCTCTCAAGTGTCACCTCTTCCAGGAAGCCCTTGGCACTTGCTCCATCTTCCCTCTCACCACCCCACCTCCCTCTATACTCACATCTGACTATTAACATCACACCGTGTGTAATTATAGATGTCTGCTTTCCCCACTGGACTCCGAGCCTCACACACCAAGCAAACACCTGTGCTCCATTCCACGAACATCTGTTCCCGGAAGCTTCTGACAGGTGGAGCCACATCTCCTCCACACCCTTGGCTCGGGCCACCACCCAGTTCACGTGGGAAGCGGGTGATCCTCTCCACATCTAGGCAATTCTAGCAACGGAGGCTGATCTCCCCAGGGGCTCTTCCCTGAGGAACTCCGGGTATATGTCAGGTTTTCCCGTTGGTCTGGATAAAGCCGACAACACTCAGGGAAACAGAAGCACAGGCCCAGAAACATACAAACACACACTTGTGTGTACTTGTGTCTGACGCTGACGGCTTGGGGAAAAGGGCCACTCAGCTTCTTGCGATTCCCCCACAGATGAGAGTTTTGTGGCCCACGCCTCCCTGCTCCTCCCCCGCCAGGAAACTCAGAGACTGCTAACCGCAGCAGTGCCTGCTGAGCACGAGAAATTCTGCAAAGCACGAACCAAATTCAGCACGTACTGGGTTTCAACAATTCCCAGAACTTCAATTCTGGAAATACGGCCCTTACACATTCTTACTGGGCCCAAGCCTCAATCGTTTTTGCCAGAAGGACACCTGGGTCCTTATTAAAAGTGGTAAATATGCTTAACTCCAAGGCAGGCATAGTTATCATCTTGGAATTAATCCCCAATGTGGTCCAGGCCATAAATTAGTATATGGAGCCACCATTTTCCAACACACGTGTACCTTCCTCCAGAAGTCTTGAATTAAACAGCAGTACCATCTCTGCTCCTACAGGTACCTTTTACCAAAAGCTTTAAAATATCTTATCTGTTCCCACAAGTCCAAACAAGCGTGCTCAACCTCAAATCCACCTTCCATATTTTGGACAGCATTACTGTCCTAAAGTCTAGTTATTTCACACACGATATGGAGACACTTCCATTAGTTCCTTGCTGCCTTCAAGATAAGGGACAAGTTTTTAGCCTGGTCTCACCTTTGGGCATCAGCCCCCCACATTAAATATATGACCATTAAATATACGCCCTCATTTAATCCTCTGAACCAACTGTGAGGCAGGTCTGAGCTTTCCCATTTTACAGACACATTGAGGAAGTGATATGCTATGGTGATAGTTGCAGACTTGGGGGACAACCAAGGTCTCAGGATGCACCCTTCAACATGTCCCAAGATGGCAGACCTAAAACAACCCTAGAATCCATTCTATAAAGAATCAAAGAATTAAACTGAAAACCCAGACCCTTTATTTCTTTTTTTTAATTCTTTTTCAAATTATTTTCCCATTTAGGTTATTACAGAATATTGAGCAGAGTTCCCTGTGCTATGCAGCAGGTCCTTGTTGGTTAGCCATTTTAAATATAGCAGTGTGTGCATGTTGGGCTTCCCTGGTGGCGCAGTGGTTGAGAGTCCGCCTGCCGATGCAGGGGACACGGGTTCGTGCCCCGGTCCAGGAAGATCCCACGTGCCGTGGAGTGGCTGGGCCCGTGAGCCATAACCGCTGAGCCTGCCCGTCCGGAGCCTGTGCTCCGCAACAGGAGAGGCCTCATTATATATATATATATATATATCAGTGTGTGCATGTCAATCCCAAACTCCCAGTCTATCTGTCCCCCTCACCATTTGCCCCTGGTAACCATAAGTTCATTTTCTAAGTCTGTGAGCCAGACCCTTTATTTCTAAAACTCAAATGATTAGTCTAAAACCAGCAGTGGTGAAGATTCTGACCTAAAGAATCTAACATGCCAGAGTTCAGTCTTCCTCCTAGCGCAGATGGCTGGCAGAGGGGGCAGAGTGGTTGAGGCACGGATCTGACAGGGCACCTTGGCTTGGCCTGGGATCCAGCCCATGCCCTCAGCCTCAGAGCCCTGTGTTTTAATCAACTGACTCAGCCAGTGGCAGGAGAGACCAGGCGCCTGTGGTCGTGAGTAATGGCAGCACAAAACACATCTGTCTAATCAGAAGCTGATGGTGTCAGTTACACCAGGAGTTACAGTAAAACAATGCTCTACAAGGGAAAAAAGAATGTCTATTCACTCAGAAGTTAAGCAATGACTTTCTTTCTCCCTCTAACTCACAATGCAAATTTGTGGCATTGTTTAGTAGGTCTTATAACCCCCACTCAAATATTTCTTGATGAATTGATAGAAAGAAGACTTATCTATGAAGAGCAAACCAAATCTGTTCTATGAGTTGCTGCAAAATATCTAGAAAGTATGACATTAGGAAATGCTTTTATTTTGGCTTTCTTTAATCTCTATCATTATTTTGAGGGATATGCATAGCAACGTGTTTTTGTAAGTGGTAAGTACTTCACATATGTAAAGTCACTGCAACCACCTGAGGATCATTATACCACATTTCAGCATAGACTTCATTTCAGAAGAGTGATTCATTCATTCTTCCATTTGTTCATTTATTAATTCATTGAAAATACTAAGTTCCCATTGAGTGCCAGGCAATTGGATGCAGAATTAAAGCACAGATTCCAAGCCCTTAGAGCCTCAATCTTTTCCCAAATTGGCCTTTTCATCTCCAAGGTGTTCCAGCCACACCTGGCGCTCTCGTCTCCTCTCTCCCTCCCTCGCCCTAGCCTACGGTTCTAAACCACTCTAGAGTGTGCTTCTCTCACGTTCTGCAAGGGTCCCAGCACAGGACCAATACCCAGTGGGCACTAAAGAAAAGTACTGTATTTAGTGATTTCAGAAGTGAGTACTCTGTGACACACACAGCCTTATTAACAAAAACAACCTGCTTTCATTATACTTCTGTCAACCTACCTTCCCAAAAGTTGCCTCAAAGTAGTTCTCCCTCCTACAATCTGAGGATGTTCTAGATTAACAGTAACAAATAGATGAGCAGAAACAACTCTCCCCTCAATGATCTGTGGATCATGTGTTCTGCATGAGGGCAGTCAGCTGGGGAGACCCTTAGAAAATAATGAGGGGGCACTGAAAGCAACAGGAAGTGGGAACATTTTCTGACACCTGATTCATTTGGATTCTCTACTAAACTTTTATCTGGGCAAATGTGAATGGAAAATAACCCAGAATCATAGATTTTTAAGACTGGAAAGAACTTCATCTGGTCCAACTCCCTTTATAGATAAAAAAAAAAAAAAAAAAAAAAAGG
>NW_006774099.1:255742-274827 GCF_000442215.2 Lipotes vexillifer
AAAAAAAAAAAAAAAAAAAAAAAAACAAGGCTCCGGGAGAGGACATGACTAAACCCAGAGCTCACAGCCTATCTGTGAGATAGCAGTAGAAGCCAAGCCACCTGCCTCCCAATACAGGGCCCATTCCTCTCTGCAGAGCTGCTCCCAGCTGGGTGAGTGCTCCCAGCTGGGTGAGTGCCCCCAGGGGTACATCATCACCTTTCTGGCTGCTCTCACTGCTTCCTCCCAGCATGCTTCTGCCTTGATTTAGGCAGCTAGAGACAGCCCTCAGGAGTTCTGGGACTCCCTGTGCAAAGGAACAGCTCCCTTGAATGGCAAGCCTGTTTTTATTCTGTGAAATGGGACTATTTTCTGTCCTTTTCTTCACTTCAGGATTGTGATGAAAATCAGTGAGATGCCAGCCACATAGGAATCCTATATTCTTTGAAGAAAACAGAGTAGGGATCCAACAGAGCATCTGCATCATAATTAAGTCCTACTAACGTTAGGCCCAGGAGTTAGATTTCAGCATTTTTATAAAGACCGACAATGTTTTTGTTTTATTCTACCTTTAAATTTTTTTTTTAAGTGCATACACACTGACATGAGATTCAAGTAACAAACAATAACACCTGCCACTTGGTCCTCCTAGTGACTTCCGTGGAGAAAAATCAAGTAGGTGTCATTATTTCCAATTTACGGAAGGAAAAACTGGTTCACAGAAGCTACCCAAAGTCACACAGGTACTAAAATGCAATGTTGGAGCAAGGACCTTATCTAAGGCTCTCTCCTCCTCACTGTGCTATTTAGCTTTAGAACTTTCTGCTCACGTTTTGCACATCAACAACACTGAAGAGCTACCTTTTTGTTACATCTGAGACATTTAAGATACTTGAGTCACTTTAAGAAGGAGCACCACTTGACCCCGTAACTTCAGTAGCAGCCCCACTGCGGGCACTTCTTTCTGCTGGAAACTAAATGACACAGGGGAACTATAGGGGGTGAACTTTGGGGTTCACAAACAGGATTAACCTTTATGATGTCTTTAATTATTCATGATTTACTCTCAACGTTCTTTCAAAAGCAACCTGAGATGGCTCTTAGCCCTGACCATAATACAATCAAAAGTAAGGGTTATATTCATTTGTTCTTTTTTTTTTTTAACGTACAGATACAGAGAAAAGATTTGGAAGGCTGTATCCCAAGTTTTGCATTAGTTGTTTCTGAGTACAGATGTATTATTATTAATGCTAATCTGTATTTTCTTTTTCTACAACAAATAGGTATAGTTTTGGTAAAAAGAAAACAAACAATAATGATATCACTTACACGTGGAATCTTACAAAAGCTAAACTCATAGAAACAGAGAGTAAAACGATGATTACCAAAGGCTGGGGAGTGGGGGAAATAGGGAGATCTTGATCAAAGCATACAGATTTCCAGTTATAAGATGAATAAATTCTTAGGATCTAATATACAGCATGGTGACTATAGTATGTATTACATACTTGAAGGTTGCTAAGAGACTAAATCTTAAACGTCCTCACTACAAGAAAAATAGTAGTGATATATACATGTATGAAATCATCATGTGTACACCCTGGACTTATGCAATGTCATTTATATCTTAATAAGTCCGGGGGGAGGGAAAACAATGATTGTTTTTACTTTTTAAATATGTTCTTCACTCTGAAAAATGGGAAAAGAGGTTATCACCACAGGAGGCTGGGAAGCTCTATCACTATGAACCAAGTGACTAGAAAATGCAAACAATACTTAAAGCTCCCAGACCGGAACCTTTGCCCTGTTTCTCCATTTGGGTACCCTCAGCCCCACAAGAATATAAAGCAATATGCCAGGACACCAATTTTACACAAATGTTTTGGGGAAGAAAACTATATATACATATTTATCAGAAAAACTAAATTTGACAGACATACGGAATCAAATGAAAAAACCTGCATAAATCCTTAAAACAATTTCCATGCTCGCTGGGGCCAATCTGAACTATAACCCAACCCCCAGGAGCACTTGTCAGGCTTCTTTTGCTATTAGAGACTCTTCTAGCAGTCTCTAGAAGACTAGAGACTACTAGAGAAGTTTGGGAAGCCCTAAGGCAAATAGTACCATCTTATTTCCCCCCCTTTTTGAGAGAGCAGAAACCTGATTAAAACTAAGTCACTTTTCCTTTTAACTTTTTTAAAAAGTCAAATTTGTCTTCATCTACTATCTTTATAAAACAGGTGGCAGCCAACACATTATCAGGGAAATCTGTAAGCCCACAGGGGCACAGTTCACCCTACCTTCCTTGCCCGAGGGGGAGAACTATCTGGCCTGGCATCCTGGATTCTGAGGATGGTGAGGGCCCGGGCTGCCCCAGGGGCCGCCTCACATTTCTTCAGGACAGCAGACCACTCTGCACAAGGTGCTAATTCATTCATTCCACAAATGTTTATTGGGCGAAGCCTGAGAAAGGCCTCTTAGGGGACAGTGGGATCATTCACAAGCCAACGGTCAGGTCTAACGGATCAGCTGTGGACAATCAATCTTTCATGAGACCTCAAACCACCTCTAGGATAAAGCAAACAGGGCCCTCACCCAACCCACTCACCAGCAGCTGGGTGGGATCAGGCAGGCGTTCTGGAACGGGACTGCTGCTTGAGAGAGGCTAAGGCATCACTGATACCCACCGGAATAACCGAAACACCTGCACCATAAATGACATAACACCTCTAGAGTGCTTTGAATGGAGTCTGTCACCTCGTGAGAACTCAATAACAATCATTTTTGCTGTCACTATTCCAACTTGCCCTTAACTCAAGGAGCACCAAAAAAAAGGGGAAAGAACACAGGATTTAGAGTCAGAGAGACTGGATTTGAATCCCAGCTCTGCCACTTACTAGCTATGTGACTAAGGGAAGCCATCTTTCTGAGCCTCAGTTTCTCATTTGTAAAATGGGGTAAATATCAGGATACCAGCCCTCACGTGGCTTTGTGAGAACTAAGGACGTGTTACATGCAAAGAAGAGTGTCTGGCCCATAAGTGCCCCCAAAAAAGTCAATGTTGCCACTGCCCTGCCCCCCTCCTCTGCTGCTCTTGATGGACCCTGGAATCTACTTTCACCTGGATCCCACACTAAGGGCTGAGTGAAAGAGAAGGGAGAGAATTGCTGGAGACCTTCCACAGAACCCACCAAAGTCCTCTGCTCCTTTCAAGCACCCTCCTCCGACAGTCGGCTGCATAGCTGAGAATGGCTGCCAAGAAGGGGACGGGAAGCTGAACAGCAGTTGGAATCCATCCCACCTTCCAGTGTTGTCTTTCTGTCTGTCTGTCTGAAACCCCACGGGGCTTCCTCTTCACATCCTTGCATGGTAGAGGCTGACAATATGATTCATAGTCTGTTCTTATCTAGGCTTCCATCTCAACCCAGAACCCAAAGCCCTGGAGGCTGCTGGTCACAAACCAGCACTCAAAGAAAATGAGGACTTTTCATTCAGGCAGGAAGTGGAGCCCCTCAAAGTCAAAGGGGATTTATAAAGGGAGGAGGGAGGAAAAGGAAGAGGGAGGAGGATGGCTGCAGAGAGAGAGGCCCACTTCCTACATGCTGGGAGAGCCCTATGTCCTAGCTGCCGAAGCAGTTGGTTTTCTACTTTGAAAGATAATAAATCTCATTCCTGTGATTTATAACTCACCACGGGACAAGGCCTGGGTGTAGAGGAGAACTCCAAAACAAATCTGCTTATTTTCCAGGTAGAAATCATCGGCACCCAACTCCCCCTTCCCACCCCCCCGCCTGCAGATAGGTCCTAACGTCCTACCTTACTCCACCTGAGCAATCTAGGGACAGTTACTCTGTAGTCAGGGCCACCCAGCAGCTAGTCCCAAGCCCAGGCTCAGTCCTCGAAAGCCCCAGGGAACGCGACAAACCAGGGAACCGCCGCCTACCCAAGCACCTCGGCTTCCTGGAGGCCGCCCCCTGGGCAGCGGAGCCGGCTCTTTAGCGAGTGCGAAATTGAGAAAGGGCGCTTGCCGGGTGGCAAAACGAAGTTCACGTTTTAGAACTCAGAAGACCATAAAAGCATCATCATTCAACACCAACTCCCTCATTTAACGGAGGAGGAAACACAGACCCAGAGAGGGAAAGAAAGTTGTCCGAGGTAACACAGCGAGTGGGCAGATTAGTCGAGGCTAGAGCCGGGCGCGCTGAGAGCCTCTCGCCGCCTCCCTAGTCCTCTTGGCCGCAGACCCCGGCCGCTTGGCGCAAACCCCGCAACCCCGAGCGCGGTGCGGCGCGTTACCTTCCTCCGGACTGAGCGCTGCGAGCCTCCTCTCCCCCGGCGGGGTGCTGGCGGCTCTGCCCGGCTCGCTCGCCCTGCGGTCCAGGTGCCGCCCGGCCGCTGTCAGCGATGGGAGGCGCGTGCGGGCTCCCCGTTGGGCGGCGAGCGGGCGCGCAGGGGCCACTCCCCGACGCACGGCCCAATAGCTCTGCGCCCGCGCCCGGCCCGCCCCAGCGCTCCGCCCCGGCCCGGCCCGGCCTCAGCCGCCTTGGATTCCAGCCCTCTCTCGGGTCCTTCTCCCACCCCTCCCCGCCCCCCTCCCCCTTAGCTCCCCATCTTGGCTTCCTTCTCAACAACTTTTACCCTGAAACAACTTTTTCACTGTGCAGATAAAGAATGCGATACATTTTTTGACCACTCTGCTTTAGGGCTCCTTGGAGCCCGAGAGCGTGGAGCGCCAGGACCCCTTCCACTCAGAGAGCGGGGTCAGCCCCGGCGCAGTGGAAAAGGGCGCGCAGTGGTACGGAACAAGGTGCTTTCAGCACTCCGGACGTCAGTTTCCTCACGAGTAAAATAAACAAAAATATTTCACAGGTTGTTGAGAGGATTAAACGAGCTGATGATTTTTAAATATCTAATACAATAATACCTGGATAAACGGTGAGGGTGATGTGTACGGCCTGAGCCACCCAATGGGTGCGGAGTGAGGACTGGTACACTGCTGGAAGGTGCTGGCTGGTGGAGAGGCAGGCACGCCTCTAAATGCAATATTGTATCAGGGCCAGTTGAAAAAACAGTTACCGATGCTGGAGCCAGACCAGGCAGATTTCCGAAATTGGTGAACTTTAAGGCCCTCTGCTTCCTCATCATCTCCCCAGTTACTGTTGAATATCCAGTTGAGTGTAGCCCAGGTCTGCCTTGGGTCCTTCCAAAGATCTTTCTTCTCCCGAACTTACAAGTACTGATCCCCAAGTGTCTTCGTTTAGCGCTGAGTGCAGGACTGCTAATCGACCTAGGAATCCTTGCATCGGGTTAATGTGCGTATTTTGGCTTTCACCCAAGCTTTGAGAGCCTAGTGTGTCTCCCGTGCTGAGTGAGCACTCCGGATGCAAAAGAGGATTAAGCCTTTGAAGAGATAAATTTGTAAACGATTTCAATTTAGGGTAATAACTGCTATAATAGGTGTACAGAGTGTTATAGGGTCGCATACACTGGGGAGGGGAGAGCAGTAAAAGCTTGAATACAAGTGCGACCAAGATAAGTCTTGAAGGAGCGCCATAACTTAGGTCAGGTGGACGCTAAGAGGACATGAAGATGCCTGTCATATGCCTGGCTATTGCACAGAGTGAGTGACGGGGGGCAGAGATGAAGCTAAGGAGGAAGACAGACAGATGCAGGAGGAGTAGCTGTGCCTGTCTTGCTGAGGGAAGCAGGCTGTCATCATCCTCTTGGTGATGACTGCTGGTGAATGATTTTAAGCAAAGGAGTGGCATGACTTCATTTGCTTTTGGTACCTCAATTTCAGTGTCGATTGCACCTGCCTTGTTTATCTCCTTCCTGCTCTTCTCCAGCCTGGAGGGCAGGCACTGGGTCTTGCCCTGCCCGCCCCCCGCCATCGTTGCCTTGCATCACCTGGTACAGGGCTTTGAGGGAAACCGATGCTCGCTACTCCCAGTGTCACTCCTCTCCAGCAAACAAACAGCAACTCCCAACTGCAAAGGATGGTCTAAGGCTTCTCACTTCAAGCTCTGGGCCAGGCAAGTGGGGGAGAAATTTTGAAGTAGGGTCTTGTCAGGGACCCTCAACTCATCCGAAGTGGCCATATCGCTCAGAGCTTAAAAGCTAGAGCTCTGACATCAAACGGCCAAGGTTCAAATACTGTCCTCACCACTTTCTAAGAGGACCTGAGCTCAGTTGCTTAACCTCTCTGTGCCTCAGTTTGTTCATCTGTTAAAGAGATGATAATCATGCCCCTCTCTAAGGCTACTGTGAAGGTTAAAATGAGAAAGTGCCTGTGTTTAGCAGAGTGTCTTGCGCATAGAGAGTGCTGAGTAAATCTTAGTTAACATGATCCTAGCAAGTCAGGAGCGGCTTGTTCCTCTTAACCTACAGATTGCCACCCTTCAAAATGGTTTGCATACAAGTGACACTTAAGTTTCACAGAATTCTCTGTTGATATTGAAGAGAAAGACCAGTGGGTAGGGATAATACAGTGCAGTGGTTATATGTGCGTGTCCTGACTCCACTGGACTCCATCACTAAACTAGCCAGGTGACTTTGGAAAAGTTACATAACCTCTTTAAGCCTCTGTTCCTCTGCAATTAAATAGAAATAGTAATATTACCTGTCCCGTGTAAGGGAGATGCTGTAATACGCATAGCACACTGCCTGGCCCAAGGTAAGATCTCAATAAATGTTAGCTAATAGTATGATAATGGTTAGAAGAGAGTTCTTATACTTTGGGGAAAGGGAAAAGTAATCTAACAGTAATGAATTGGAAGGGGAAGTGTAATCCCTCCCCCCAAAACTAAACTCAAACGTAAAGGTTGGTGCTGGATCTGTGAAAACTGACTGGGACACAAGCAGAAGTTAGCTTAGAAACAAGCAGGTGGAACTTAGGCCTGGAGAGTTTTCCAGCTGCGCATGGGTTATTTAAATTTGGAACCTCCGTTTGAACAAAGATTAAATTCTTGCAACTCTGTGGAACTGAAATAAAATGAAGTGTTGTTTGCAGAGGTGTGTATGACTGCCCTCTGAACTGGCCTCCTGGGATGGTGGAATTCCAAAGGCTCTTGCTTTCAAATGAGAATCTGGGATTTAACCCCTAACACCATCCAGCTCTTACTTTGTAGAGTCACAGGCACATTGCCAAGTTGTTTAGTTTTATCAGCCAGTTAGCGGGTAAATATTTGCGGGATAGGCTAGGTGTGGTTCCTGCAGGCTCAGGACATCCTCACCTCTATTTCTGACCCAAGGAATACTTCTCAGGCATCAGGACCAGGGACAAATCTCACAAGATTCTGCCCTCCTAGTTGAATGAACCAATCCTTTGAACATCTCCAACCCGCATGATGTATTACTTAAGCCTTTTCTTTTTCTTTTTTTTTTAAAGAATTTATTATTTATTTATTGGCTGCGTTAGGTCTTTGTTGCTGCGCGTGGGCTTTCTCTAGTTGTAGCGAGCAGGGGCCACCCTTCATTGCGGTGCGCAGGCTTCTCATTGCGGTGGCTTCTCTTGCTGTGGAGCTCAGGCTCTATGCATGCAGGCTTCAGTAGCTGTGGCTCGCGGGCTCAGTAGTTGTGGCTCGCTGGCTATAGAGCGCAGGCTCAGTAGTTGTGGCTCACGGGCTTAGTTGCTCCGCAGATGTGGGATCTTCCCAGACCAGGGCTCGAACCCATGTCCCCTGCATTGGCAGGCAGATTCTTAACCACTGCACCACCAGGGAAGCCCCTTAAGCCTTTTCTTGGCATTGATTTCATTGTGTCTTTATAGTTAGTTGTCACAGGATATGCCACTCCCCACCAGTTTTAAATCTCCCCCAGTTCGAGGACCCCTTTTTTCTTTGTGTTTCTTCTCATGACCTCCACCCTTCCCTCAACCCCATCTCCACCCCAAATGACTGTACACCATAGGCACTTAATTAATGCTTGTTAAATTGCATCTCATAGTAGACATGTTACAGAGAGTAGCACTGTTGCCACCATGGAAAAGTAAAAGAAATTAAAAACCAGATCATCTAGTGAAGACATGAGTTTGTCTTTAAACTATGTTGATTTATAACCTCTTACCCACCAAAAATGGAAGATATTGCAAAATGCTGTACAATTACATCTAGTGTGGTAATGTGGTTATGTGACTTATAGCAAGCAGTAGGTATCAAATGTACAGCATTTAGCATATAATTCAGTCATAGTACTGGGTCACCACATCAGGAATTTGGTTTTCTAAATAATTTGCAAATGCTGAATATCTTTTTAACTTTTGGAAGTACAAAACTTTGGCCTTGAATCAAATTGTGTTAGCAATCTCTCCACAGTCTTTAATAATGCCTTGCATTTCTACAGGGCTTTGTATTTTCAAAGCTCTTTCACTCTGATTATCTTGTTTGATCTTCACATCAACCCTATGATGTAGGAAGGGCAGCTATTAGTATCTGCATTTTACAGATGAAGATAGGAGGGACTTGAGAGGATCAGGTCCTAAGCTCAGGCCAAATGGCACACTAGTGACACAGCCAAGGTTGGAACCCAAGGATCTGTAAACCAGAGAAATTTCTGATATTCATGAACATTTTGATTATTTATGACATTTATGAGCAATGGTCTTATGCAGACGTCCTAATTTCTATTCATGTGCATATATTTTCATAGAGTTCCTTTTAAAAAGTAAAGAAAAACCTTCATGGTGATCATCTCCCTCAGATATGTATGTGTAATAGTCATAATTTGTTACTTCAGTGCCTTTCATTTGCACATATCAACATGCATTCCAACATTAATTATTCTTTAAAAACATTTCTTGGTTTACTCTATCCGTAAGAACAAATTTTCTTACTTTAATGTTTAAAGACATAACATGTTACTTCAAAAAATAAAGACCTCCAGGGACTTCACTGGTGGCCCAGTGGTTAAGAATCCACCTACCAATGCAGGGGACAGAAGTTTGATCCCTGGTCCGGGAAGATCCTACATACTGTGGAGCAACTAAGCCCACGCGCCACAACTACTAAGCCTGCACTCTAGAGCTCGTGAGCCACAACTACTGAGCCCATGTGCCACAACTACTGAAGCCTGTGCGCCTAGAGCCTGTGCTCCACGATAAGAGAAGCCACCCAATGAGAAGCCCACGCACCACAACGAAGAGTAGCCCCCACTCGCCACAACTAGAGAAAGCCCGTGTGCAGCGACAAAGACCTAACGCAGCCAAAAATAAATACATAAATTTATTTTAAAAATAAAATAAAATAATAAAGATCTCCATTTATATGAAATACCTAGAATAGTCAAACACAAAAAGACAGAAAGTAGGCTAGTGTTTACCAGGGACTGGGGAAGTGGGTAATAGGAAGTTATTGGATACAGAGTTTCATTGCGGGATGTTGAAAAAGATCTGGAGATGAATGATGGTGATGGTTATAGAACAGTGTGAATGCACTTAATGCCATAGAACTGTACAGTTACAAATGGTTAAAATGGTAGATTTGTTACCGAACACAAGTTTGTGTGCCCAACACACAGTGAGGCCAAAAAACCGAAAAGTCGGAGTTTGGAGCAGAGAAGGGATTATTGCAGGGCTTGTGCCCCAAAACCCCCTGAACTCCCTGAAGCATTTCAGCAAAGCATTTTTAAAGGCCAGGTGAAAGAGAGTCATCCCAAAGGGTATGTGATCCACTCCTGCACAATTCTCTGGTTGATGGTGATCAATCCTTAGTCACCAGCAGGTCTGGGGGCTACATGCTCATGATCGTCAAGTAGTTAATTTCTTCCACATGGTGGTGGTTTTTAGCAAATGAAAAACTCAGGAAATATGCATGAGATACTATTATCTGGGTAGTCAGAGAGGAGCTACAGCAGAGGATATGCGGGAGGGGTCTGTCCTGGGAAGGCCCCATAGGGTCCTGCTCCGTTACAGATTTTATGTTATGTACATTTTACCACAATTTTTAAAAAGTAGAACACCATCTTATTTTATTAATATGATTCCCTCTAATAGAATAAGTCTAGTTATAATGCAACTCATGACCTTTTTTGTTTCTTTACTTTTTTTTTTTTTTTTTTTTCCATTTCACTTTACTCCTTTCCACTTGCTGCGGAAGAGACGATAGCAATCTGTAGGGAGCCCTACTAACCTTTTAATAAAACTCTAAAATGAGGTTAAGGTTTGTGTGATAAGGTGGGATCCTAGTAGATTTTTTTTTTTTTTTTTTTTTTTTTTTTTTCTTGCGTTATGCGGGCCTCTCACTGTTGTGGCCTCTCCCATTTGCGGAGCACAGGCTCCGGACGCGCAGGCTCAGCGGCCATGGCTCACGGGCCCAGCCGCTCCGCGGCATGTGGGATCTTCCCGAAACGGGGCACGAACCCGCGTCTCCTGCAACGGCAGGCGGACTCTCAAGCACTGCGCCACCAGGGAAGCCCCCTAGTAGATTTTTATAGCTACTACTAATCAGGTACTTCCTACCTGCCAGGTATTGACTAAATGCTTTCACCTATTATTTCATGTAATCATCTGAGCAGCTCCAAGTGATAACAGATGAGAAACTGAGTTATTTGAAGGTTAAGGTACTTGCCCAGGGCTGAAGAGCCAAACACGAGGTAGTAGAATCTCCCTTCAAACAGCAGTGGTCTGGGTTACGTGATTGGACTAAAGCAGGGTGACTTCCTCAAGTGCTCCTTAGGAGACTACTTCCTCTGTGTTGTGATTACTGTCACCTTCCTTTGACAGAATCATCATGTCCTGTGTGGCTAGGCCTGTGCTGTCCAAAATGGTAGCCACTAGCCACATATGGCTACTAAGCACTAGAAATGTGGCTAGTCTGGAGTGAGATGTACCCCAAGTACATCTCAAAAAAAAAAAAAAAAAGTAAAATATCTCATCAATAATTGTTGTGTTGATTAGATGTTGAAAAGATAATATTTTGGACATATTGAATTAAATAAAACATGTTATCAAAATTAATTTCATCTGTTTTCTTTTACTGTAGCTACTAGAAAATGTTAAATTAAATACGTTGGACTTCCCTGGTGGCGCAGTAGTTAAGAATCCGTCTGCCAATGTAGGGAACATGGGTTCAGTCTCCGGTCCGGGAAGATCCCACATGCCCCAAAACAACTAACCCCGTGCACCACAACTACTGAGCCTGTGCTCTAGAGCCCGAGAGCCACAACTACTGAGCCCACGCACTTACAGTCCGTGCTCCACAGCAAAGAGAAGCCACTACAATGAGAAGCCCGCGCACCGCAACAAAGAGTAGCCCCCGCTCGCCGCAACTAGAGAAAGCCCGCGCGCAGCAACAGAGACTCAGCGCAGCCAATAAATAAATAAATTAATTAAATTAATTAATTTATTTATTAATAAATAAATAATATGTTGCTCTCATTCTCCTTCTACTGGACAAGGCTGCTCAAGGTTGCCTGGGTCACTTCTGCTACCTTAGTTCTTCACTGGGAGAAGGGCAGTAACCTTCATGTCCCGATGGCTCAGTAGAAAGTTCTCCCTTCACCTCCTTCCCACCATTGTGCCATGTCCAGAGAGGGCCTTTTGAGTTATTATGTACAAAATAGGAGAGACATACTGAAAGAGCTTACCTTTGTGTCTATTACTCTGCTTTCGAATTCAAAGCACAATAATTACAAAATGTTGTCATTACTACTGACTGGGGGTTTTATCCCCTATTCCTTTTCAAGTACAGAGGGATCTTGAGTAATCATACATTTCAAGAAGAGACTGTCTGGTTAAAATGAAACATAATCCTGGTCTACCCTTTGTTTATTCAGTTGTTCATTCATTCATTCATATATTCATTTCATATTACAAATATTTACCGAGTGAACATTATGTACATGGTATTGCTATGAGGAATTCAATGATGAACCAGATTAGTGTCTGCTGCTGATTCTCTTTCAAAAATACATTCTTTTATTTCTTTGCTTATTACACTGGACATCACAGGCAGCCTGATATAATAAAAAAGCCCTGGACCAGGAGTTATAAGGCCCAGAATCTAGTCCTGGTTTTATGAGTTATGTGAAATGAGCAGGTCTCTTCAAATCCAAATCTCAGGTTTTTTCATTTATAAAATTGGGAAGTATAAATATACCAACTCTGCCTATTGTGAAAATAAGATAATGAAAGTGGTAATCTACAAATGACCATTTCTTACTTATTAAAAGACACTGCATTAGAAGCCAGGAGACTTGGCTTCCTTTCTGGACCCTACTAACAACACACTGTGTGGTTTTAACCTCTCAAGCCTCACTGTCCTTAAATTAAGAGGTTAGATTGCATAGATTCCAAGATGTCTTCCTGCTCAAAATCCCAGGTTTTAAGAGTTTATGATTTAAAGTAATCATTCTCTGAAGATCAGCATTTAAGTTTACCACAGTCATAATTTTCATATCAATTCTCTAGCCATAGATCTTATAGGATTTAAAAGTATGAAGCACTAGACACTTCCCTGGAAATTGTGCCTATTTGTTTGCAGAAAAATCTCTGAAGCAGCTTATTTTTTTGGTAAGTGTTTTGTCCTCTGCATTTTTTTTTTTTTTTTTTTTTTTGCAGTACGTGGGCCTCTCACTGTTGTGGCCTCTCCCGTTGCGGAGCACAAGCTCCGGACGCGCAGGCTCAGCGGCCATGGCTCACGGGCCCAGCTGCTCCGCGGCATGTGGGATCTTCCTGGACCGGGGCACGGACCCGTGTGCCCTGCATCGGCAGGCGGACTCTAAACCACTGCGCCACTAAGGAAGCACGTCCTCTGCATTTTTTAAAAGCCAAATGGAAGAGGACAGAAAGTAAAGAAATTAAAAACAACTGTTTTGGGCTTCCCTAGGGGCGCAGTGGTTAAGAATCCTCCTGCCAATGCAGGGCACATGGGTTCAAGCCCTGGTCCGGGAAGATCCCACATGCCACGGAGCAATTAAGCCCAGGCACCACAACTACTGAGGCTGCACGCTAGAGCCCGCGACCCGAGCCGCAGCTACTGAAGCCTGTGTGCCTAGAGCCCATGCTCCGCAACAAGAGAAGCCATGCAATGAGAAGCCGGCGCACCACAAGGAAGAGTAGCCCCTGCTAGCCGCAACTAGAGAAAGCCCGCGCGCAGCAACGAAGACCCAACGCAGCCAAAAGTAAATAAATAAATAAATTTATTTTACAAGAATAAAATAAAAACAACTGTTTCAATCACCTATTGGTGTGTAGCAAAACGCTCCAAAACATAGTGGTTAAAACAATGATTTACTACTTCTCATTACTCTGTAGGCTGGGCGGTACTGAGGCTGTTCCCTCACTACTACCTGGGATTTCTGAAGTGTCTGCATTCAGCTGAGAGCTCAACTGAGGCTGGAACATCCAAGATGGCCTCTCATCCTCTGGGGCCACTGTCCACATGGCCTTTCCTCATCCAGTCTTCTAAGTCCAAGCTTCTGAAATGGCAGCTGAAGCCCAAACATTACAAGAGACAAGCCCCCATGTGCAACTGTTTGTGTCATGCTTGGTAATATCCTCTGGCCAAAGCAAGTTTTGTGGCCAAGTTCAGAGTCAATACAGGGCATCTGAATACGTGGAGGCATGTTTCATCAAGGACCACCGAGGTAATAGTCTACCACTACAGCTTCCATTTGACCGAGTTCTAGATCTTATCCCCATCTCTCACACTTCTGCATAAGTCATTCCATTCTTTACTTCTGTGCCTTGTTCATACTTCTATTTCTGCATATGTCACACTCCACTTTAATCATCAGTTTATATTTTTATATTTCCCACCAAAATGGGAGGTACTTGTACAGAGAAGAGACAGTGTCTGATTCCTCTCTGAATGTCGATCATCTATCAAAGTGTCTCCACATAGGAGATACTTAATTAATAATATTGAACCACCAAACTGAATTGTTTGGAACTTCACCAAATGTCCAGAGTAGAGCGCCCCATTTCAGATTGCACAAGGGCAAGTATTCCTAACCTAGGTTCTTTATTTTCACTAAACTCTATCTGAAATTTACCATTTCTTTCAACTGGAAATGTATGCAACAAACCACAGTAGTACTATCGGTAGGTGTGGGAGTTTTTCACCAACAGAAATCTCAAATTTTTTAATATCACATCACAGCTGACTTGTCACAAATATTGTACATATTACAATTTTTTAAATAATTTGAACAATCCATTTTAATATAATTGGTTTTCTTTGTAGTCCCAAGTATTTTACTTTATTCCATTTAGAAATATTATTCTAGGGAGTACGTGGGCTTCACCACATTGCCAGCGCTTTCAGAAAAGGTGAAGAACCCCTGATTAGAATGAGCATATGACTAGGGAGAATTTAATACCTTTGGAAAGACACCCTCCCTCCTCCATCCCACTAGAGCCACGTCAGCACTACCTTGTTAGAAAAGCAAATTCTCAGGCTTACCACAGACCTTCTAAATCAGAAACCTGGGGTTGGGGCCCAGCAATCTGTGTTTCTACAAGCCTTCCAGGTGATTCTCCAAATTCTTGCAAGTTTGAGAACCACTGAACTAGGGAAAACAGTAGTGAGTTGAAACCGAGCAATACAAGGGTAGCTGAAGACCATTTAATCAATCAGTAAGTATAGACAGATACCTCCTATTTCCTCAGCACTGGGAAAAGTACTGTAGGAAAATGTTCTATATCTTAATCTGAGTGATTATAATGCAGATGTATACATATATAAAAAGACTTTAGGCTCTACACTTAAGACTAGTGCACTTTACGTGTGTTACATGTCAATTTTAAAAATAAGTATACGTAAGAGTGTAATACATAATTCTTGTCTTCGAGGAACTTTCTGTTCACTTTAGAAATCTACTTATGCAAACATTTGTTGAGTACCAGAGGTGAGCTGGATGGTAAGTGAATAGCCAGGCATGAAATCTGTCCTCATGAAGTCCTCATTCTAGTAGGGGAGTCAGAAAATAAACAGCAATTATGAAACAGTGATAATGTCCATTATAATTATAATAAGTACCACTAAATAATTACCATATTTCATTGATTCTAACATGTCCTTTTTTTATAGCTTAACATTTCTGAAATCAAATTACATTCTCTAGTTGCCAGTTTAATTAGAAGGGTTTTCCTAATGGCACATAAAATAATGGTGCATCTTTAGTTGATGGCCTCTTAGATTTTGTGTAATTTGATAAATCCTAAACTATGAAGTATCACAGGTGTTCAAGGATATGTAGATCTATAAGCATTCCAGGAGTCAAAAAGGGTTTCAAGAAAGAAATCAGATTTGTGGTTCCCAGAGGTGGGAGGTGTAGTGAGGGGAATTGGATGAAGGAGGTCAAAAGGTACAAACTTCCAGTTATTTGTTTATCTTAACATGATTAGTATAATTAACACTGCTGAATGTTACATGTAAATGTTGTTAAAAGAGTAAATCCTAAGAGTTTTCACAAGGAAATAACATTTTCTTTCTCTTCTTTTGTATGTATATGAGATGTTGGATGTTCACTAAACTAATTGTGGTAATTGTTTCACAATGTATGTAAAGCAAATCATTATGCTGTACACCTTAAACTTATAATACAGTGTGGTATGTCAATTATATCTCAATAAAACTGGAAGAGAACAACAAGAACTAGAAAAAGGGCTTCAAGGGCAAGGAGACAAACCTGGTTGAAGGAAGAGTAGGATTTTAGAGAGAGGAGGAACAGCAGCGGCTACTGGAGGTGAAGCACCCAAGGGGGAAGAAGCTGTTATGAGAGACAGCTCTGGGTGAGACAGAAAGGGAGAGTGTTAGGAAGCAGAGGGAGCTCAGTGGCTAAGAAACTGAAGTCAGATTCTAAAAGGCCTAGAAAACTGAACAGATGATGCAGTTAAAAATAAGGAGCGGGCTTCCCTGGTGGCGCAGTGGTTGGGGGTCCGCCTGCCGATGCGGGGGACGCGGGTTCGTGCCCCGGTCCGGGAGGATCCCACATGCCGCGGAGCTGCTGGGCCCGTGGGCCATGGCTGCTGAGCCTGCGCGTCCGGAGCCTGTGCGTCCGGAGCCTGTGCTCCACAACGGGAGAGGCCACAACAGTGAGAGGCCCGCGTACCACAAAAAAAAAAATAAAAAAAAATAAGGAGCAACCAGGCTTCCCTGGTGGCACAGGGGTTGAGAGTCCGCCTGCCAATGCAGGGGACACGGGTTCGTGCCCCGGTCCGGGAAGATCCCACATGCCGCGGAGCGGCTGGGCCCGTGGGCCATGGCTGCTGAGCCTGCGCGTCCGGAGCCTGTGCGTCCGGAGCCTGTGCTCCACAACGGGAGAGGCCACAACAGTGAGAGGCCCGCGTACCGCAAAAAAAAAAATAAAAAAAAATAAGGAGCAACCAGGCTTCCCTGGTGGCACAGGGGTTGAGAGTCCGCCTGCCAATGCAGGGGACACGGGTTCGTGCCCCGGTCCGGGAAGATCCCACATGCCGCGGAGCGGCTGGGCCCGTAAGCCATGGCTGCTGAGCCTGCGCTCCGCAACGGGAGAGGCCACAACAGTGAGAGGCCCACGTACCGCAAAATGGATAAATGGATAAATGAATGAATGAATGAATGAATGAATGAATGAATAAATAAATAAATAAGGAGCGACCGAAGATTTCTGAGCAGAACAGAAGGTTAAGTCCAACACTGGTATACGGAACAGACTCAGCAATAGAAGCCATACGTATATGCCCATTTTCAATGTTGGGTCAACGTTGTTTGAGTTTAAAAGAAGGAGACACACTGGCTCAGGGCTCAGGGAGGTTATGAGCTGACGGCAGAGCCGTGGCAAATACAATAGTACTGTACACATGAGCATGTGGTAGAGACAAATGGGCCAACACTCAACCACCCCACTGGGTGTTAGTCTCTCCAGCAGCCAGACCTAAAGGACCACGCTAGACTACTGTTGAAACCAGAGCCGGCCGTGCCAGCGTTGGGCTGCTGACTGTTGTCCCCTCCCCACTTGGGCCTCATTGGGAGCCCCAGATGCTCAAAGACTTGTTTATTGGCCTTCCTTTGTGAGGAGGCCTCATAGTCTTCCCCAATTCATTCATTTAATCCTCACCACATCCATGTAAGGAAGGTGTTACCATCTCCATTTTACAGGTAAGGCGACTGAGGATCAGAGAGGTAAAGCAATTTGCCTAAGGTCACAGAGCTAGTAAATAGCAGAGTTGGGATTCACACCCTCTGTGTCTCCTCTCAAAGTCTGTGCTTTGAACAAGTACTCTCTGTGAGTCTCAGCCCTAACCAGCCTGTCAGATCAATAGTTTCAGACCCCGAGGTGTGGAAGCTGGAATTAGTACTAATACAGTCTGGGTTTGGTGTGCCCCCTGTGCTCACCAAATTGCAGCCTTGTCCCTAGCCCCTGTTATGCTTGCTTGTCTATAAGACTGGATCTTACCGTAACTTTCTGCTTTGCACTTTAGTTACTCTGCCGGGCGGGGAGCCTAGCCTGAATCCCTGACCCCTTGACCCTCTCCTGCCAGTCTTGTCCTCCCAGTCATGATCCTGCTCCAAATTAGATAACCCCCTGCAACCCCAATCTTGTTTCTTTCCTGGATCTGACAACCACCACTGTCTGGAAACTGCTGCTGGGCCTCAATCCCTGACATCTGATTTCCCCCGGTTAGGTCAGGTCATGTCTAAGGCTCCAACCTAGAAACTAGAGCTGGGCTCAGACTGAGATAGAGCTGGCCAATAGCTGTGGAACATAGAGGTAAGAAGGGATCCAAGGAGCGTATCTAAGGATGGAGGCAAAGAGGGGAAGCAAGAGCCAGGCCAAAGAAGTATCAATTGCAAGGAGGCTGGCAGAAGGGGAACCAGCCAAGAGGGAGGAAGATTGTAACCAGAGCCAACATTACAGAGGAAACGGGTGCATAAGGAAGGACAGAGGTGAAGGCAGCAACAACTTCCCAAGCACTTAAATACGGAGACAGGGCTTCTGATAGGTGCTACCAGTGTATAAGGTCGCAAACTGGTTCAGACACCCAGAACTGACCTCCTTCTGGCTCTGTTTAAGTCCTCAGGCACTATCAAGGATTGTTGGTTGCTGTGACAACAATCCAGCCCAATCCCAGACTCTTCCGTCTCTCCACCTTCATTCATTCATTCACTCATTCAATTAAACATTTGACCCTCCACTAGAATATAAGCTCCATGCAGGCAGAAACACTGTCTATCTTTTTTCATCATTTTAAGGCCTAAAACCCAGAACAATGTCTGGCACATAGTAAGCACTAGCTATCAATTAGTTGAACGAATGAATAATAAATGAATGTTTGGAAAATGTATTGAATTCTAGAGTATTTTCCGAGTTGTGACAGTAACCTTACTTAGAGTGCCAAGCACATGTTGCCTACTGATATTCACCAACAATAAATGAGAGATTTGAATAGGCTAGCAGCCATCAGCGGGTGTAGTCTTTTGTCAGAAACTTAATACACTGAGATCATTTAAAAATTTCTAAGAGACAAATAGCACATGGACTTGAGCAAAGGAAAAAATACACTTTAATTAGTCAGGTTTTAGAACATCTAAAACAAAATAATTTTTTTTCTTTTTTTTTAAGTTTAGAGCTAATTTGTGGTCAATATTATCAATGCTACTAAACATTTGCCAATGGTTTCAAAAGAATTTGTAACAAAGAATGCCTGCAATTTGCCAAAAATTATACAGTCAACATGGTAGGCAAAAAAATTATGGAGTTTGACCACAAAATTTTCTAGACTTGAATGGAGTCCCAAGAGGAAAATATTGATGCAAAGCTTTGAAATTTTACTTTGTATTACTTCTTAGGGCACTAGATCAGATAAGACTCAAAAGTTTTCAAGATGCAGGTAAACTCCACATAAGCCCCAAATCATCTACGTACTGACTGCAGGATGCCATGGTCAGTCAGGTTGGAGCTCTATGGGTCACCTTCATGTTCAGAGTAAACAAATAACGATTCTTGGACTTGTACAGAAACCATGGCAAACCCTGAGCGGGGCTTTAACTTTGAATTAAAGGATACCACGAGCCACCAAACTGCTGACCGTGAACATGTTTACATTTTACCTGATGGGGGGTGAGTGCAAAAGAGTTTGAGTGACTTACAGAGCTGTTGCCCGTGGTGTGGCCAAGGGAAAG
>NW_006774099.1:274837-302740 GCF_000442215.2 Lipotes vexillifer
ATAAAAGGATCCAGCTACACACAGTTAGAGGCTCAGAAGGTCCAAGGCAAACTTGAGCTTGGGTTGGGCAGCTATGACTGTCTGTTGGGTATGTGAGTGGAGGGAAGGGACGCTTAAGTAAATAACAGGTGTCAATCAGAGTGACATAGGGTCTATAGAAGATTACTGAAAGTCTGGTTTATGATCATCAGAAGTGTCAGTCTGAATATGGGGAATGGTTGACAGAATTTTGTTAAAGATTTCTCACTAAATGTCATACTGAATGTCTTGGAGTAGAATGGATTGCATTGAGTAACATACAGAGAAAATGTTACAACCATCGGTGAGAGCTTGCAATGGTACATTTCAATACCTAAATTGAAATTTAATTTCAATTTCAATACCTAAATTTCAATTCAATTTCAATTTCAATTCAATTTCAATTTCAATTTAATTTCAACCTAAATGCTAAATTCTGCCATTCTAAGTAAGATAAAGCAATTGAGGCAGCAGCAAATATTACCCCTCCCCCTGCACTGGGTAATTCAGTGGGAATAAATGAGCCAATAGGAAGTAAGCTCCTTGCTCACCAAGGAAGCAGGCTAAGAGGTGCAGGGGGAGGACTACAAGAATTCAAAGCCGTGACCACAGACCAGGGCTCCCATGGTCTATGTAATGTCTGTCCTGTGCAGATGACTCCCTCAGAGTCTATTCCACTCTTTCTGCTCTCTCCAGAGACTTGACAGAGATGGGCAGAGCTGAGATGCGATCTGGGGTGAGTCACATCATGAGCGCTACTGTCTGCTACATCCATTCAAAGGGAAAGGATGCTGGGACCATTAGGTATACTGCCGTGGCTAAGAGGTCAAAGAATGAAGTTTGCATAAATCAGTGCCACTTCCTTCTTTGTTTACTATTCCTATTACATAGCTTATTTACTTTTTGAAGTGTCTGATGCTGAGTGTGAAACTCAAAAGAACCATGAGGGTGAATTATAGATGAAAGGGAACATTCCTCTGGCTAGTTCCTAGAAGCTATTTTGCAACATGGAGCAATGCTTTTTATTTCCAGGCAAGTGGACTACCTATAGCAGAACCCTAACTGGGGGATGTGTGGATGGGGAGGAAAGAGTTGGGTGCATGATTTCTAGCCAAGTTGTCTGGGGTTTGGAGCAGGGCTCAGCCTAAGCCAGAAACTGAAATATTAGGCAAGGAAACTGAGGCAGAAGCCCAACTGTACAGATTTTGGCAACACAAGAAGATTAAGGAGATGATGCTCAGAGTCAGAGAGCTGAGAACTGAAATCCAGGCTGTCATTCCCCATGAGTGTAACCCTTGACAAGTGTCAACTTCTCTAAGCCTGTTTCCTTATGTGTAAAATGGGGATAATAATAATCTCATAGGTATATTGTGAGAACTAAGCTATATAAAGTATATAGGATAAAAATAAACACTTCTTTTCTATTATATTAAAAGCTCCCTGACAAAACCTGAAGTCAACAGAAGGAAGGAAAAAATAAAGATCACAGAGGAAATAAATAAAATAGAGATTTAAAAAAATAGGAAAAAACCCAATAAAACCAAGAGCTGGTTTTTTGAAAGGATAAACAAAATCAACAAACCTCTGGCCAGGCTCACCAAGAAGAAAAGAGAGAGGACCCAAATAAATAAACTAAGAAGTGAAAGAGGAGAAATAATAACTGTTACCACAGAAATAAAAAACCATAATAGAATACTATGAACAATCACATGCCAACAAACTGGACAACTGAGAGGAAATGGACAAGTTTCTAGAAACATACAGCCCACCAAAACTGAATCAAGAAGAAATAGATAATTTGAACAGACCAATTACTAGAAGTGAAATAGAATCTGTAATTAAAACAGCAACAACAACAAACCTCCAGGCAAACAAAAGTCCAGGACCAGATGGCTTCACTGGGGAATTCTACCAAACATACAAAAAAGAGCTTATATGGATGCTTCTCAAACTCTTCCAAGAGACTGAAGAGGAGGTAACACTCCCAAAGCCATTCTATGAAGCCACCGTCACCCTGATACCAAAAGCAGACAAAGACACTACCAAAAAAGAAAATTGAAGGCCAGTATCTTTGATGAATATAGATGCAAAAATTCTCAACAAAATCTTAGTAAACTGAATCTAACAACACATAAAAAAGATCACACACCATGATCAAGTTGGATTCATCCCAGGGTCACAAGGATGGTTCAATTTCAACATATACAAATCAATCAATGTGCTACACACACCACATCAACAAGTGAAAAGAAAAAAACTGTATGATCATTTCAATAGATGCAGAAAAAGCATTTTATAAAATTCAACATCTATTCATGATGAGAACTCTTACCAAAGTGGGTATAGAGCAAACTTACCTCAACATAATAAAAGCCATTTATGATAAACCCATAGCCAATATAATCTACTCAATGGTGAAAAGCTGAAAGCCTTCCCATTAAAATTTGGAGCAAGACAAGGATGCCCACTCTCATCAACATAGTACTGGAAGTCCTAGCCATAGCAATCAGACAAGAAACAAATAAAAATTATCCAGATTGGAAGAAAAGGGGTAAAACTGTCATTATATGCAGATGACATGATACTATATATAGAAAACCCTAAAGACTCCACACAAAATCTACTAGAACTGATAAATTCAGCAAGGTATCAGGATACAAGATTAAGTCACAGAAATCAGTTGCATTTCTTTACTCTAACAATGAAATATCAGAAAGGGAAAGTAAAAGAACAATCCCTTTTAAAATCGCATCAGAAAAATAAAATACTTAGGAATAAACCTGACCAAGGAGGTGAAAGACTTATATGCTAAAAACTATAAGATGTTGATAAAGGAAACTGAAGATGATTCAAAGAAATGGAAAGATTCCCTATGCTCTTGGATTGGAAGAATTAATATTGTTAAAATGGCCATATTACCCAAAGCAATCTACAGATTTAATGGGATCCCTACCATATTATCCATGATATTTTTAACAGAACTAGAGCAAATAATCCAAATTTATATGGAACCATAAAAGACCCAGAATTGCCAAAGCAATCCTGAGGAAAAAGAACAAAGCTAGAGGCATAACCCTCCCAGACTTCAGACAATACTACAAAGCTATAGTAATCAAAAGAGTGTGGTACTGGCACAAAAAGAGACATATGGATCAATGGAACAGAATAGAGAGCCCAGAAATAAACCCACACTCCTATGGTCAATTAATCTTTGACAAAGGAGGCAAGAATATACAATGGAGAAAAAGTCAGTCTCTTCAGGAAATGGTGTTGGGAAAACTGGACAGTCACATGTAAATCAATGAAGTTAGAACACTCCGTCATACCATACCCAAAAATAAGCTCAAAATGGCTTAAAGACTTAAATATAAGCAAGACACCATAAAACTCCCGGAAGAGAACACAGGCAAAACATTCTCTGACATAAATCATAGCAATGTTTTCTTATGTCAGTCTCCCAAGGCAATAGAAATAAAAGCAAAATAAACAAATGGGACCTAATCAAACTTATAAGCTTTTGCATAGCAAGGGAAACCATAAACAAAATGAAAAGACTACCTATACACTGGGAGAAAATATTTGCAAACGATGTGACCAAAAAGGGCTTAATTTCCAAAATATATAAACAGCTTATACAACTCAATAACAAACAACCAAATCAAAAACTGGGCAGAAGACCTAAATAGACATTCTCCAAAGAAGACCTACAGATGTCCAATAGACACATGAAAAGATGCTCAATATCTCTAATTATTAGAGAAATGCAAATCAAAACTACGAATGAGGAATCACTTCACATCAGTCAGAATGGCCATATCATCAAAAAGTCTACAAATAATAAATGCTGGAGAGGGTTTAGAGAAAAGGGAACGCTCCTACACTGTTGATGGTAATGGAAATTGGTGAAGCCCCTATGGAGAACAGTATGGAGGTTCCTTAAAAAACTAAAAATGGAGTTACCATATGATCCAGAAATCCCACTCCTGAACATATACCCAGACAAAACTCTTAATTCAAAAAGATACACAGGGCTTCCCTGGTGGCGCAGTGGTTGAGTCCGCCTGCCTATGCAGAGGACACGGGTTCGTGCCCTGCTCCAGGAAGATCCCACATGCCGCAGAGAGGCTGGGCCCGTGAGCCATGGCCATTGAGCCTGAGCGTCCGGAGCCTGTGCTCCGCAACGGGAGAGGTCACAACAGTGAGAGGCCCACGTACTGAAAAAAAAACAAAAAACAAAAAACTGGCATTACGCATATTTTTCAGGCATCACTATTAAAAAGCAACCATCAATTCTGAAATGGGGATAAGTTTGCTTTTGTACTGTCAAAGCAAGATTAACTTTCAGCAAATATTTACATTTAAGGAGTGCAGTTTCAGCAGTGATGTCATTGACATTTGTCAAACTGCAGTTCAAATCTCAATTAAAAAAAGAACTGTCTGAGAAACAATTAAATTGTCCTCAAATAGAAGCCAAATAATGGAGACAGATCCCTTTGGTTAAAAAAATAATTAAATTAATCAAACTTCATCCTAAATAATAGAGCTATTTCATGTATTTAATTCCACTTGTTGGTGGCTTAATTTTTTTAAAGAAAACAGCCTGATTGCAATATAACTGACATATAATAAACTGCACAAATTTTGACATATGTATGCACCCATGAAACCACTGTGCTGGCTTATTTTTGAAAGCAATTCTACCTAGTTTTAAGTCTATATCATTTTTAAATCCACTTTCTGGAATAATCCATTAATTATCACACTTATGCAGTGATCCATTATGGGCTAAAGCTCTTTACATTACTCCCTATTTGAAATGGCTATATGAGTATATTCCAAAGTGCATACGTGTAAAATAATAAATACATTCTAATCCCCAGAAATTACGAGGCATGTCTTACAAATAGTAATAAAAGCTACCACTTATTTACCATCTATCATTGCCAAGGTCTATTTTGTAACTTTTTAGATACATCATCTGTAACCCTCACAACAATCCTATGAGATCAATATTATTAACTCTATTTCACCAGTGAGCAAATTGAGATTAGAGACATTCAGTGATTTAGAGACATTTACATAGTTAGAACACGATGGAAGTGGGAACTAGATTCATCCCACTCTGCTAATATTTCCCAAACTGTTAATTTATTCAACAAATATACGCCAGGCTCTAGGTTAGATGTTGGAGATATAGTAGTGAAGGTCATGGTTCCCAACGTCATAAACTTTACAGGCAGGTGTAAAGAGATATGCCATTTCATTGAAATATGTTCTGACATATGTATACACCTTCAAAACTGACAGCACACTGAAGATTATGAACATACCCATTACTACCATAAGAGTCTTATGATCCTGTGTAATTCCTGCCTCCTGACCCTACCCTGCCCACGACAAAGCAACTATTGATCTGCTTTCTCGCGCTATACACTAGCTTGCATTTTCTGGGATTTAACGTTGATGGAATCATACATATGTATTATTTGCCTGGATTAATCTCTGGGTATATTTGAACTGTATTCAATTTTTAAAAATCAGCTTTACTGAGGCATAACTTACAAACTCACCAATTTTAAATGTAGAATTTGATGAGTTTTGATACATGAATATCAGCAAGTAATCACCACTACAATCAAGATACAGAGCATTTGACGAGGAATATTTTAAGTTTAGACAAAGTTTTACCCTTAAAAGCACAGAGTTTATTAGTTTCAGAGAAAGTCAAGTGCGGTACACATGGAACATTCGTGCATTAGCCCAGGAACACACCAAAATCAATGCCACTTTGCCTCCTTTTTAAACCTACACAGCTATGGGAACTTGTATTCTTGATTGTTTACAGGGAACTTTTATGATTGCCTATTATTCTTCTTACAAACACCGCTTTGGTGCTTTAGGAAATAACTTCAAAGAGAACATAACAGGAAGGGGTATACTTTGATTCGTTCACCACAGTGATTTCTCTGTCCCCAATCAGCCTAGTGACCCACAGTGGAAAGTTTCACACAGCTCAAAAGTTTCTGTCAGCCACGCTGTCTCAGGCTTCTTTCCTCTCTTTTTGTTCCCCAGCCTCCAGTCTCTTCCCATTCCATCCCTGCCTAAATATCACCGTTCCATTCATTTTTCTAAAGTCTTGCTTTTGGCATGCTGGGAAATATTCCGCGGCTCTACAGTGCTCACAGGATTAAGTCCAAGCTCTATAAGGCCACCTTTGTATGCTCTACCTGTTTGCACTCATGCTGATGAGCAGCTGGGAGCCAGCTCCCGGGGCTGAGCCAAGCTGCTGCCCGGCCCCAGCAAAACGTGTGGAGCGTTGCATCTTCCCTGGACCCAGCACAACGAGTGGAGCAGATCTGGGTCTAGAAAAAAAGATATCGGGACTGTATTTGCTGCAAAGGGATAAAAATGAACATCCTAAGCTTTATTTAGAAAGCCTAGTAAGGCCCTTAATTGGCATTGTTAAGAAATTTCAGTGATTTATGTGAATATAGGGATTCAGATGTAACAATAACTTAGAGTTTTTTTGCTGCATGTGTAATTTCTCTGTCAAATACAAAGCATGCTGTGACTGGGTTACTTTCTGAAAGGATCACCATATTTCATTTATCCACACATTCACTAAATATCTCTTGAGCACCTATTACATATCAGGCTCTGTGCTTAGCCCTGGTGGTATATTGGTGAAGCAGAGAGGTATCATCTGCACCCTTATAGAACTAACAGATTAGCTGATGGGTCACTACAGGGTAAAGAGAACCACAAAGCAGAGATAAAATGCTTTCTGGGAGCTATGGTAGACACTATTGCCCTGCCCAGATCCCTTAGCGCTCACCAGGCAAGCCAGAGGCTTCTTCCCACCAGAGACTCTCAGGCTGAGTGAGAACTTTTCTGGCCCAGGGAAACAGGAGCTCAGCCCTTGCGCGGTGCAGGCCGTGATTGCTGGGGAATCAGTGCCTTCAGGTGCAGCCCTAAACCAATGACAAATGAGGATTGAGAGTTAACTACCTGGCTTCCACCCAGAGCACCCTGGCAACTCTGAGGTTGTTCCATGCTGTCTTAGCTTGAGCTGCCATTAACAAAATGCCATAGACTGAGTGGTTTAAACAACAGGAAATTTTTTTCTCACAGTTCTTAGAGGCTGGACGGCTGAGATTAGGGTGCCAGCATGCTTGGTTTCCGGTGAAGTGTCTCTTCCTGGTTTGTGGGCTCACGTGACCTCTTGTGTGGAGAGAGAGAGAGAGAGACAGAGAGAGACAGAGACAGAGACAGAGAGAGAGGCAGACAGAGACAGAGAGACAGAGAGACAGAGAGACAGAGAGATAGAGAGAGAACCTCTTTTTGAAGACACTAATCCTATTGCATCAAGGCCCCACCCTCACCATCTCACCGTAGGGCCTCCTTGATGTTTAATTACCTCCCTATAGGCCCTATCTCCAGACACAGTCACATTTGGGGTTAGGGCTTCAACATACACGTTTTGGGGGAACACCAGTGCATAGCATACACTGTCTCCCAGAGTTCTCCACTGAGGCTGAGCCCCAGTTACCCATCTCCCAGTAACTTGTTCATCAATGCATGCTGAATTGGCTTCTTTTTCTTCCCTCCTCATTTCCCCATCCTCCTACCAGAGCTCCCTGAGACTACCTCCCAAATTAACAACTTGCACTCAAATCTCAGTCTCAGGGTGTGTTTCTGGGGGAGCCCAACCAGTGACTGGAGCACATAGCAGGGAACCTGCCCTAGACCTAGGGGGCCTGGATTTTCGAAAGCCTTACCAGCCGTGTCAGTAATTCTTTCCTGAGGGCTCTGTGGGAAGCCACTTAAGGTCTTAAGCAAAGGAATGAATCTCTGGAAGAACATGGAGAAAGGATTAGAGGAAATAAAAAGTAGATTCAGGGCAACTAGTTGAGAACCTATTTCTTCAGTCAATAGGAGAAAACTGTGACCCGGATTAGGGAGAAGGCAGTGAAGACAGAACCTGACAGGGTGCTTAGTTCAAAGCGAGCTGCTCAACAAATATTTTTGATTAAAATTAATGAATGGGTTCAATCTACCGAATTTCTAGGTAGACTGACAGAACTGGAAGGTTGATTAGGTCTAGGGTCTGGGGAAAGGAAAGAGTTGAGAATAACTTTCCATCTTCAGGCTTGAACAGCTAAGTAGGAGCTGGTGCTATTGACTGAATATGGACACATCCTCGAGGAGAAGGGGCAGGTTAGAGGGGGTAGGAGATAATGAGTTTGGGGCATGATGTGCCTGTGATACATCTAACTGATGTTGAGTAGACAGCTGGGTGTACAGGTTTGCAGCTGGGTCAGAGATGCATATTTGGGTCCCACCAGACCAGCCACATGGGAAATATGACCCAGAAGAGCTCCACTTTTCCTACTTTCTGGCATTCCCTCTAAAATAATATTTTAGAAGGAGTATGATGGAGAATTAATATTTATTGAGAACCTACTACGTGCCAGGAATTGTACCAGGCATTTATTTAATCTTCCAAACAGCCCAGAGAGGTATGCAATATTATCTCCATTTACAGATGAGGAATTGTGGTGCAGAAAAGAGAAGTAACTTATCCAATGTCACACAGCTGGTAAGCAGCTTCAGAAAAACTCTGGACTTACTCCAAATTTCATGTTCTTAAAGAAAATAAGCATCAACAAAGTGTTGCTCTGTATCCTATGTCTCTCAGTCTCTCTAGACACCACAATGAGCAATTTGCAAAGTTAAGTGCATTCACTAGAAGGATCTTTCAATTTCAGCACCCAAAGACTTCTCTCCGCAGAGCCCTGTTGAGCTACACATCCTTCATTTGGACAGTTCTCTCTCCAAGTGGTCCCCCTGCTGGTGACCCTACTGTGTACAGCCCTAACTGAAGTCTCTCAATTTTTTTTTGTCTTGCGGATGCGCAGGCTCAGCGGCCATGGCTCACGGGCCCAGCCGCTCCGCGGCATGTTGGATCTTTCCGGACCGGGGCACGAACCCGTGTCCCCTGCATCGGCAGGCGGACTCTCAACCACTGCGCCACAAGGGAAGCCCCCTCTCTCAATTTTTGTCTCTGGAGATTTGCTTTTTCTGGAAATATCTTCTAAAAGGAATCACATAATGTGGTCTTTTGCAATGGTTTTCTTAGCTAGTGTGCTGTATAAAAGGTAAAATATTTAGTATTTTTCAACACCATATGAAGTGTAGGGAGTAACCCAAAACATTATTATTTCTTTTCATTTAAAAATACAGCACACTACCTTGGATGTGCTAATATTGATTTATAGTCCTGAAAATGTCCCAATTATTTTCCTTTCTGCAAACAAATACTTTTTTGTAGATTTGCATTAAACTTATACATTTCTTTGGAAAGAACTGACATTCTTCAATGTTATATATTTTCTCTTCAGGCACGCATTTCCTTTCCAATGCAATATGCTAAGTCAAAAGTTTTGAGAACTTTAAAAAAATTATTATTTAGGATTTGAACATATGCTAGCAGTATGTAGTTAAACCCTTTGTTCTTTTTGTGATATTTTTATATGACACATTTTCCCATAGTCTATTCTAAATCAGTGTTTCTGACAGACAGGAAAGCTACTGAATTGTGAATATAAAATTTGGAAAAAAACATATGGAGGTTCTTCAAAAAATTTAAAATAGAACTACCATAGGATCCAGCAATCCCATTTCTGGGTATTTATCCAAAAGAATTGAAATCAGGATCTCAAAGAGATATCTGCACTCCTGTGTTCACTGCAGTATTTGTCACAATAACCAAAATATGGAAACAACTTCAATGTCCATTGATAAATGAATGGATAAACAAAACATGGTACATTCATATAATGGAATATTGTGTATCTTTAATGGAAGAAGAAAATACTACCATTTGCAACAACATGGATAAACTGGAAGACGTTATGCTAAGGGAAATAAGCCAGTCACAGAAGGACAAATACTACATGATTCCACTTATACGGAATATCTAAAATAATCAAGTTCATAGGAGGGGGAAATGGGGAGCTGCTATTCAACAAAGTTTCATTTATGCCAGATGCATAAATTTTAGAGATCTGCTATTAAATATGGTGCCTATAGCTAACAATATTGTATTATACACTTAAGATTTTGTTAAGAGGGCAGATCTCATGTGTTCTTACCACAACAATAAAAAAATCAAGGGGGAAAAATTATATGAATACAGTCCTTAAAAGGTGGAAATTATTATCTATACTGCCCTATTCTCCAGATATGTGGTAGTGTTACTCCATGAGAGAGTGGCACGGGCATCTATACACTACCAAGTGTAAAATAGATCGCGCGTGGGAAGCAGCCGCATAGCACAGGGAGATCAGCTCCGTGTTTTGTGACCACCTAGAGGGGTGGGATAGGGAGGGTGGGAGGCAGACGCAACAGGGAGGAGATATGGGGATATATGTATACGTAGAGCTGTTCACTTTGTTATACAGCAGAAACTAACACAACAATGTAAAGCAATTATACTCCAATAAAGATGTTAAAAAATAATAATTCCTTTCATATGTTTGCTGGAGGCAGAGCTTCATAGGCTACTTCCTGGTGTGGAGGTAGACATCTCACCTGAGTCATAGAAGGCTCCAGAGATTAGGCAAGCTGATAACTTGAGCCAGGAAGATGAGGTCATTCTTTTTGCCGGTCGCTGCAATCTGGCAAAAGGCAGGTCCTGAGACATGTTTCTTGGACCAGAAACTAGACCTAAGGGAGAGGCTCTTAGGCAGAAAAAGATTGGAACTGTGCTCAGTGGAGTTCATCCTGGAAACTGTCCCCATCCTGACTTCTCCCATCCTCCTCCACACTGTGGCCAGAGTGAACATTTGTTATCATAAAAGAGCGTGGTTCAGAGGACCCATCAGGATCTGCCCCTGCTTGCTTCTCCAGCCTCCCCTCTCGCTCCTTTCTTTTCTCTGGGACGCTATGATCTAACCATTAGTAAATTTCTTTCAGCTCCATGAGAAACTCGTCATGTTCATTTTCACATCTAGGCCTTTGTACATGCCCATGCCTCTGTCCCAGCCCCTCTCACACCCTCCAAACTGACTCATCCCTGCCCACTGTCAAGACTCAGTTTAGACCTCACTTCCTCTAGGAATTTTTCCTTGACCCTCAAGGCTGGGCTCGGTGTTCCCTTAGCACTCTGCTTTTACCCCTGTTCCAGGGGTTATCCAGCTCTGTTGCAGTTGCCTATTAATTTGTCTGCCCCTCCCTCTTCCTAGACTGAAAGCTCCTTTAGGCAGAGACAGAATCTGTCCAACATCTGCCCTCATGAGATACCCCAAGTTAGAACTGCCCAGTCAACTTGCTCCTAAATTCCTGATGCATAGAAACCGTGAGATAATGAGTGATTATTGTTGTCTTGAATCACTAAACGTTGGGGTAATTTGTCATACAGCAATGGACAACTAATGCACTATCAAAGCTCAGTGGCTTAAAACAACCGAATCTCAGATTCTGTAGGTTAGTAATTGGTGATCTCTGGCTCCTTGTGGCATCAGTGAGATCAACTCAGCAATACTCAGCTGGTGCATGGGCTGGTCGGGAGGCTCCAAGGTGGTTTCACTCACAGGCCTGGCACTCTGTGGGCTGGAAGGCAGGACTCGGTTAACCACAGAGCCTACACGTGCTCTCTCTAGCATGGTCATCTCAAAGTGGCCTTTTTACGTGGCAGCTGGCCTCCCTCAGAGCGAGTATCCCAAAAGAACCTGGAAGAAGCTGCATGAGTTTTTATGACCTAGCCTTGGAAGTAACATAGAGTCATTTCTGCCATATTCTCTTGGTCGAAGCAGTCATAAAGACCACCAGATTCAAGAAGAGGAAACAGAGACCCCATCCCTTGATGAGAGGAGTTGTCAAATAACTTTAGCTATTTTTTAAATTAACTTTTAAACATATAATTTATATACAATGCACCCATTTAAAGATAATTTGATGAGTTTTAACAAATACATACACCCTGTAACCACCACGGCAATCAAGTTATAGAACATTTCCTTCATCCTAAAAAGTTCCCTCCTGCCCCCTTGTAGTCAATCCCCTCATTCCCCCCATCAGCACTAGGCAACCAGTGATCTGCTTTCAGGATTTTCTAGAATTTCATGTGATATAGTATATAATTTCTCACACTCGGCTTTTTCACTTAGCTAAGTTCTTTTGAGACTCATCATCATGCTGTTGATGATGGGTCAAAACATAATCTCCTCTATGAGTTTGTCACCATGCCTGCTTAAAGGTGATGTAAACTTTTCCCCTCAAGAGAATATTTTACTTTATGACTTTTTTTTTTTTTTGGCAAAACACCAATTTAACTGTTTCAAATTTGTCCGGAACAAAGTTTTTGGATAAGAAGTTATAGCAGGGCTTTTATATTTCTCAAAAGTAACTTTGGGGCTTCCCTGGTGGCGCAGTGGTTGAGAATCCTCCTGCCGATGCACGGGACGCGGGTTTGTGCTCCGGTCCGGGAAGATCCCACATGC
The DNA here is from genome assembly GCF_000442215.2 of Lipotes vexillifer. Taxonomy (NCBI): domain Eukaryota; kingdom Metazoa; phylum Chordata; class Mammalia; order Artiodactyla; family Lipotidae; genus Lipotes; species Lipotes vexillifer. The sequence continues at coordinate 287,359 of NW_006774099.1, forward strand.
CTCGGAGCGGCTGGGCCTGTGAGGCATGGCCTCTGAGCCTGCTCGTCCGGAGCCTGTGCTCCACAGCCGGAGAGGCCACAACAATGATAGGCCCGCCTACCGCAAAAAAAAAAAAAAAAAAAAAAAAGTAACTTCGTTGTCAGTAAAAGCTCTGATTTACTAGAAGTTTGAACTGGTTTACAAAGCCAATGGGTTAATCACTAGCTTGTGTTCCTAAAAATTATTGTGAGATTTAATATTAATACATTTAGTTGATTGCCTTATGGTCTATTTGCAGAGGTAATGAAAATAGGTTTTAAAGTATAAAATGCTTAGCAACAGAACATACCAAACAAGTTCTTTGTGCTTTTGCCAAAATCAGACAACATATTTGGCTTTTTCTACCACAGAAACTCTCCTGCCTCTATTTCTGCCTCATTCAACATGGCAAGACTAACAGAAAATCAAGGTCAAATGAGGAAACTCTGCAAATGGTCTTTATCTGGCTTCACTGTTTGACCACAAACTGGCAAACACCATAAGAAAAACTGCACAGGAGATAAATGATAGGGTAAAAGTACATTTTTGACAATGGGCCCAGGCTCTAGCAAAAGAAACTGGCCTAAGATTTATAGGAAGTGATTTAGGAATGAATTCAAAGTACTGAAGAATCACAAAATTGTTTTTCCATTGAACAGCAACAGAAAAATCCCCATGCTTTAAAAAAATTGGGTGGTAGCTTCTTTTTGTCCCTCTTGCACCGAACTCTATTCAATAATTTTACCCCATATCCCCACCTGTTGTTATTATTATAATTGGCACTAAAGAAATATATAACACTAATAGAATAAAGTGCGGTTCGAATGAGGTAGGAGACATAAATGATCTCAAACTGGCTAGGTTTTGGACGACTTTTTACTGATGAGAAAAACTACCTTAACCAAAGGTAATTAATATTTTTATTCACTGCTTCAGTTCCCTTCCTTAAGTTCTTAATATGTATTAATGTAACAGCATTAATCATAAAACATATGAAAATGTATTTTTTAATCAAATTCAAGAATGCCAGGGCTTCCCTGGTGGCGCAGTGGTTGAGAGTCCGCCTGCCGATGCAGGGGACACAGGTTCGTGCCCCGGTCCGGGAGGATCCCACATGCTATGGAGTGGCTGGGCCTGTGAGCCATGGCTGCTGAGCCTGTGCGTCCGGAGCCTGTGCTCCACAATGGGAGAGGCCGCAACAGTGAGAGGCCCACATACCGCAAAAAAAAAAAAAAAAAAAAAAAAAAAAGAATGCCAAACAGGAGACTTATGCAGAGAGTGGAGGCCCAAGAGAGCGCCTCATTTTTGTCTTCTGGGGACAAAAGGATGAATAATTGACTCTAACTAAGTGCTCTCAGGATGTAAGAAATTGTCTTGAGGCAGAGAATGAGAACGAACGCAGATGAGGAAAAGAGGAACGTTAGCGGTTGTAGGTGTGTGATATTTCCCCCCCCTGAATTAGAAGAGAGCTGCCAAAAGTGGAAAGAGAGGGAAAGACAAAATCTATACTGGTTTTCTTAAGGTTTAGAAGCAAAAAAGTAAAACGAGAAAGAAAACAAGCCGGATCAAGGACTTTTAAAGCTGTAAGTTACCTTATAAGCATTTAGTCCAGGGGTTTGCACTTCTGTTTGGAGTTAAAAGAACTCTTACACAAAAGTAGACAGGAGAAAAGCTGCCCAGGTGGAAGGGGCTGGTAGGGGTGGCGGGGGCGCGCTGAATCCCTGTCACGCGCACACATCCCAACATCGTAGGACGCTACGCGCTGCATGAAAACCACAGACCAGTCCTGACGTCTCATTTTGCAGGGGAAGAAACAAGTGAGCCGCTTACGGTCACAACACAGAGGCCGGACGTCAAGTCTCTACACTTCTCACCACTTCCCGGTTTGCCACTAGAGGGAGGCAAGGTGGGCGAGCGCGTCTTGTGGAGTAAGCTGGGTGGCTCGCGGCGGTGACAACCCCGCGGGAAGAAGGTGGGAGGGCGCGGTACCCGCAGAGAGGCAGCGCGGGACCTCGGCCTGATTGTTCCCCTTGCTGCCACCAGGTGGCGCGCCTGGCCCGCCGCTCGCGGCTGTTTGGTGGTGGGCGGGGGAGGCCCTAGCTCGCCGGTCGCCTTGGAAACGGAGGGCGCCGCGGCTACGGCTGTGGAGTGAGTGGGCCTGGTCCGCCTGCCTGACGCGAGTGCTACCTCCGGACCCGTTACTGTGTATCCGCACCTGGAAGCCGTCGAGGGGAGGTCAGAAGGCTGCCTAGCCTCCTCGCTCGGCCCCGACTCCTTCCAGTCTGACACTTAAGACTTTACGAGCATCTCCGCCCCACCCCAACAGCCCTGCTGCTTACTCCGCCACAAAATGGTCCTGGGGCCCCAACCTTCTGGGGTCCCGCGCCGGGCGAAATTCTGGGCGGTTACGAGCCGCTGAGAAGGATTCTCATAGGCTGACCCCTCCTTTTCACCCAGGAGACACAGAGGGAGGAAGAACTTTTGATCTGATCGGAATATTAACCCATCTCTTTTTCCGCCTTGCAGTAGAACCCCTGGATACATTGCTTATTTGCCTTTCTAGATTTTCAGATCTGAATTTGATTCAGGTTTGCCCTCACAGTCTCTAGCACACAGTAGATGCTCAGTAAACTAATGCCTTCCATTTGTATGGGGCTTTATCACTTGACAATTTTCCCAAAGCATGAGAGCCTCATTAATAACTCCGACAGGAAGTAGGAAAGATGGAAGAGAAACTGAGGGTCAGAGGGGGTTAGAGACCTGTCCGAGGTTATAAAACTCCCTGGTGGAGGAGCTAGGTCTAGACTCATCTTCTTAGTCTCTTCTCACTGAATTCCCAGTCTGGTGAATGCCTTTAGAATGAGTACCCCGCAAACCCTGGAACCCTTCTCCGTACCAGCACGGAACCCCTCCCACTGCAGGTACCTTATAAGTGCTCCGTGACGGCTTGATGGCCTTTCACCCTCACCCACCCAGTCCATAGGCTGGTTTCGGCTTTTTGCCCTGGCTGCTGGCAGCATCCTTCTAAACAGGACACTTGGTTTCTTTCTTTTATTAACTTGCTAGATTTGTATAGCGGCCAATTTGTTTCCTCATTCCCCTTCTTACCCCATAATGCTCTGCTGGGCGGAGAGACTTGAGGAAACCGTTGGGAGGTGGGAGGAGATGTCCCATCTGAGAGGGAAGAAAAGGTTTCTGTGAAGGCAGAGAAGGAAAATAATAAGACTGGGTGTTTATCAGTGTGTGTAATAATTGCTCATGGATTTCCTTTCCACCAGCCCCAAGACCCAGCCCCAGATGGTCGTCTTTCTTCACTGCTGCCCTTGGAAGGAGAGAAGGCTTTTTGTCCTCCTCCACCATCAGAGTGTAAAGGTACTGCATGTACTTCCGTCATCCTTACAATATTCTCTTCACAGTTATGTCTCTTTTTTGACACTTCTAAAATTGAAGGACAGTAGGAGTTGAAAAAAATGTAGTTCCGGTTGCTAGAAAAGTTAGTATAATATACTGCGTTTCCAGCTATTTGTTATTAGCAATTCTGGATCAAAAGACATCAATTTTTAAGCTAAGAATCCAATATAATTTGAGATCTGTAGTTCAAAAATGTGCCACTAACCAAAGGATTTGTATTGGTAAAGAAAATACATGCTAATGTAATGCACATTGTCAGTCGTGCAAGTGAAAGTTGAAAATGTCATCCATCTAGATATTTTTAAATACCTTGATTTGAATGTATAGTTATTTATCATATCTCCAAACTGGCTCTATCTTACATTTTAAAGCTGTTTGGGGCCATATATACATAATCTATACAAAAAGAGATGGGTCTGAAATTTTGTAAAACTAACTGTTAGGTGATATCACTACTAAGAGGCTTTAAATGCATTCAGGTTTTTTTGTTTTTTGTTTGTTTGTTTTTTTTTTAACACATGCTGGAGAGCATTTCTAAAATGTTTTCAATCGTATTGAAAATGTGTTCTAGCCGAATTGAGAATTTGAGTTTAAAAGTTATTTTACTTTCCAAATTCAGGGTATATACGACGTTATGAGCAAATAAATAAGGCCACTAGGGAAGAAAGCGAGCATGCATTATTTGCCAGTCAGTCATTCACATCAGACATTTATTGAACATCTAGTTTGTGCCCATGGGAGATGCTGACCTATGTGCCAACATCTGTGTTTGAATTCCCAAAGATATGAGTTGCTGAAGTACTTACTATTCAGTATTTAAGGAGTTATGTTTTGTTGAAGGTGAGTGCCTTGATAGTTAGACGTGTGCCTTTTAAGTTTGCTCTTTAACAAAGGCTCCTGGAAGTAACTGCATTATTATTGTTGTTAGATTTACATAATGTTATAGCTTGTTAATGGCAAAGCCACGACTAGACTTTAAGACTTCCGGCACCCATATAGAGACCTTTTAACTAAATCGTGCTGTCAACCCCTGATGGAATCTTATTCAGAACTTTTGTCATTACTGATGCTATTAAGTAAACATCTTCCATTTTAATCTACATTTATATAAAACATTAGCTAACAAACAGGATCCACTTCAAACGTCTGGAAAGGTATTAGGGCAGAATTGCCATCCCTCCCAGCTTCCACAGAATTTGAAAGGAGTCATTAGGAGGTTTCTGGATATTCATGGCTCCACAAAGTCATGAAAAAAGTCATTAGGAGCTTTCTAGGTATTGAGCCAGGATCCTGAGACTGTGCAGGAAGGGACACACTCCTTGTTTTTTGGGTAATTTTGCAAAGTCAAGCAAACCATTATGGGATAACAGCTCATTTGAAGAAGATGGCTACTACATGTCCCTTTTTACTAAATAGACTTCTTACTTTTCACTGAGAAGCATTTGGGGAATATTTTTTGAAACATTTTCTGACAGAAAATGATTATGAAATAGTCTCTGAAAAGGCTGGATACCTGAGTCCTTCAAACCCACCCTCCTCACCTGCCCTCACTATATATAGTGTGTGTTATTGATGCCCAGACAGAGTTGGGAGAGGAAAAACAGACAGGCTCGAAAGGTCATGCCCTGGGCGAAGATCTCTCTAGCATTCATTACTTGTATGGTTTTCTCAAGCCTTTTAAAGTTGCTCCTTTTTTTTTTTTCTAGGTTCTGCTGGTGTATGCTTCTTTCTTCCTATCAGTCTGAGTAGAGATCTCACCTCCTCTACGTTTTATAACCAAGGGCCAGGAAGATTGCCACACAGAGAACAGGCACTAAATAGATGTTTGAAATTACTGACAAAGCCGATTAGGTGTCTGTCAGGAATTATTTTAAGTGAAATCTTCCTGGAAGATAATTACGTTACTTTGTGACTGTTTTTCTAGAATTCTCACCTTTTACTGCGATAGAAATCCGGGACTTCCCTGGAAATCAAATGGTTAAGACTTCGCCTTCCAGTGCAGAGGGTGAGGGTTCAATCCCTGGTTGGGGAGCTAAGATCCCACATGCCTCCGGGCCAGAAAACCAAAACATAAAACAGAAGCAATATTGTAACAAATTCAATAAAGACTTTAAAAAAATGGTCCACATCAAAAAAAAAAAAAAAAAAAAAAGACATGCTGAGATAGAAATCTTCTAGGTGGTCAGGAACTGTAAATCCTTGTAAATGTTTATTAAAATCCCCGTTGTTTGTAGTACATTAATGCAAAAGTACATTTTGAGGCAATGTCATTAGCTCATTGCAAAAAGGCAGCTATTAAGCAGGCAGTCCAATTGGCTTACTAATTTTCTGTAAAGTGTGTGAAACAATGAATCTTAATATAGTTTATGCACAAATCATTTGTGCTTAATGGATCTACATTTTCACTCATATTTTATTAAAATCCTCTGCCGTGAGCTGCAGTTAGGTAACTAATTGTACATTGGTCAGAGAGTTGAAAACATTAGAGCCAGGTAACTGAAGTAATTGGGCAAGATGAGGCCATTTTTCCTCCAGCACCAGATGGGTACCATAGGTGGGAACCATAACTCTTGATCTCTTCTATATGACTCAGAAAAAAAAAAAAAGAAATTAATGTTGTTTTACCTTTTAAATAAAATATTTTATAGTAAAAGTTTTTGTTAAATACTAAGTTATTATGAAATGAAACACTTGACAGCATGCTATGTTTTTGTGCAACAGTCAATTTAAACATTCTAATTCTAAAATAGAAAATAATATAAAAATTCAATCCTGCATCTGAAACAAAAGAAAGCAAATTTTTTTTCCTAGCTGATAAGTTTCTGTGACCTGTGATGGTATAATGAAACATTTTGGTGTGTAGCTTATAGAATTATTCTCAATACTTTCTTATCTGAGAAGATATCACTTAATATACTACTGTGTCTTAATATATTAAATCTTTTTGAAGTGTCACCTTTGTGATTTTCAGTTAAAAAGTATTGTAGTATATTTGCATACATGAATACTAGAATCTATTAGAATGCAGAGATGAACATGCTTGGCTAGAAAAGAAAAGTCTCAGCCACAAAGACTGAGCCTTGCTGGAGGTCTGGTTATGTAAGCAGCATGTCTGCAGGGGAAAAGTATGTTTTCATTTCAGAGAGTTTCTCCACTTTGGATCTGAATGACCTATGTAGATTGCCTATTCAGTGATCCAAATAAATGATGAAGGCTGACAGCAGCAAACCACTTGGATTAGTCTTTACACCTCTCATCATACTTGGCAGCAGGCAGACATCCTCTGCTTTAGTTACCTGAAATTTAAAGAAGCATAATCTGGAGCCATAACTAAAGGGGCAGAATGCTTATTAAGCTCTTTCTATATGTCAGACACTATGCTAGGTGCTTTAAATATAACTTATTTAATCCTTACTACAGCATTTAGAATAAGATTTTTTGTTTTTGTTTTTGTTTTTGTTTTTATGCGGTACGCGGGCCTCTCACTGTTGTGGCCTCTCCCGTTGCGGAGCACAGGCTCCGGACGCGCAGGCTTAGCGGCCATGGCTCACGGGCCCAGCCGCTCCGCGGCATGTGGGATCTTCCTGGACCGGGGCACGAACCCGTGTCCCCCGCATCGGCAGGCGGACTCTCAACCACTGCGCCACCAGCGAAGCCCTAGAATAAGATTTTTGTTCTCACTTTAGGAATGATGGAACTGAAGCTCAAAAAGATTCAGTAACCTACTCAAGGTCACACAGGTAAAAGATGGTGGATCTAGGATTAAAATATGTCTGCCTGATTCATCCACCTGTCCATTCATTCATTTGATAAGGACTGCATCTTCTGTGCTAGGTGGGGAAATACAGTAAGGCACAAGAATTACATCATCCCCACTCTCATGGAGTTTCCAGCCATTTTAACAAATAATTACAAAGGTTATGTTCTTCCTACTGTACCCAACTACTAACACACTGATTGAAGGTTAGGCACTTATTTTCTTGAGATTAATAAAAATCAAAAGATAAAAATCTGTCAAGGAAGACTATGATCTTAAAAGATGTGCATTAGTATCCATACCAAATCCACAAGGTTATTTCTGCTTCCCATAAAAATCTAAGAACCTTGGGCCTGATTTTCTCATTTAAAAAATATTAGTTTTGATAGTTTTTATTATTAGTTACAAAAGCAATTAATAGCTGATGAACAGTTACTGTTAATGATAACACATTATTATTGTTCTTCTTATTATTTTGCATTTGTAAACCTCTTAACCATTTAAAAGACACATTAATGTGTCCTTTTATTTGTTCTTTATAATAATCCTGGCCAAACCTAATTCTTTTGGATCCCAGTTCTAATCCTTTTGGAGCCTAGTCTCTTGGTGCTCATAGAAAGTTGTGCTTTTGTTTTGTCTTACTTTTTAAAAACTAAAAGACATATATCGAGCTGCTGTTACATGTGGTGCACTCTACCAAACATTGTGGAGACATTAAATGATTGAAAAAGTTTAGCCCTTGCTCTTAAAGAAGCTTGACAGGGGCAACAGCTGTTGATGGATAATGTAAGAGAGTGAGTCTCAGACAGTTTTGGGTGGGGGAACGCTGCACCTGGGCTAAGCATGGAACTCACCAGACTCAAGAATCCAGTTGATTCATGAGGTCCCAGCATTGTGGTGGATGTTAGCTCTCGGGACATGGAAGCAATCTGGATGGAAGAGCCAGTTTTAAATTAAGTCCCAGCAGTGCTTTATCTCATAAACACAAGTAGAGGGACAAAGAATTTATTTATTCTTCCTATGTCTCTTTTTTTAAACAGGTATTCTTCTTTCTAGCTAAGCAACACAATGGAAAACACGTCGAAAACAAATAAAAAGGATATTCAAGACGGACCGCCAAAAGAAGTCAAATTGCCTGTCGGTGAAGCACTTCTCGACTATCAGTAAGCTTAGATTATGAAATCCGAAAGTTCCCATACGTAAGTGGCAATCATTGCTGCTAAGACTCATATGACTCCAATGGAAAATGAAGTGCTCAAAAGCACTTCAGTAGTTGTGGCTCACGGGCTCAGTAGTTGTGGCTCACGGGCTTAGTTGTAACTGAAGGACTTGAAATAGATCAGGAAAAGCTTGTTTGAGGAAGCGATGCTGAGCTAACCTCTGAAAGAGGAACAGGTGTTAAGGAGACATAGAGTGATGGACAGAAGGCTTATGGAAAAAAGGCTGGGGTGAGGAAGACCTTATCACAGTCTAGGAAGTGAGAAATGGCAGAGTGAGGGAGATAGGGCAGAGCAGACTCTGAGGGTTTAGGCAAGGGTCAGATAAGCAGATCCCTGTGGAACACTTGGGCTTTGGAAATGGGAAGCCATTTATTGGAGGGCAACAAGGTTGAAAGTCAGGAGTCCACACTGCTGGTGACTAGGCCTTTATTTAAGAGAATTGTTTTTAACAACATTCAGGGAAAATCCATCTCCCTGCAAGACTCCAAATCTATTCATATGTTCTTTTTAGAAGATAGTGAGTGAAAGGGTCAGAACACTGAGAGAGAAATATCCATGGGAAGGGACTTTTAATGAAGTTCCCTTTATTTTCTAGATAACAATTAAGTGATGACCAGATTGTACCTGCACTCATTTCTCAGCATAACTGAAAATTTCGCTCATCTTGCCTTAGCAGAGGTGGACAAAAAGTCCAGCTCTGTGATTACAATCTGGTCTCTAATCTGCTTCCACAGGTCACAGTGATGACATCCACTTACAGCTCCTTCTCTCTCTTCTGGGTCAACCAGAGGGCAGTCTTTCTCCTCTTTAACAGAGGTTTACAAAGAGGCACACGTTTAAAAATTCTCATGATCTAGTGAGAGACACAAGTTGAACATTCCCATGCTTTTGTTCTCTTTCCTTTGTTAAAACTAAATAAATAATCTCATGGACTGGAACAGCCTAGGGCTTACTGTGCTCTTCTGGTGACACTTTACTCATTCCGTGTGTTCCGAGGTGACAGGACTTTTGTCACATGACAAATAGCCAGGACACCTCCCTCCACCATCTGAGAAAGGATTATCCAAGGGTCCCCTGGCAGCATCTTATATTTCTCTTATACAATCTCAGCTCCTGACAAAGAGCTGAGGGCACACAGTAGGTAGTCAATTCCAAGCAGTTAACTTAAAACAAAATCTATCTCAAGAAAATAAAGTCATGAACCTATATGGTTGTTTGTGAAAAGCTGAGACTGCCAATGTTGAACCTATAAAGTGATCATCTCTTAGTCTCCCCCGACCTCTTATCCTCAGGGATTACGCTCCTAGACTCCCAGTGGACGCCTGAAATCACAGATAGTACCGAACCCTTTATATACTATGTTTTTTCCTATACATGTATACCTATGATAAAGTTTAATTTATTAATTAGGCACAGTAAGAGATTAACAGTAATAAGTAATAATACAATAGAACAATTATAACAATATACTGTATTAAAAGTTATGTGAATGTGGTCTTTCTCTCCCTCTCTCAAAATATCTTATTACATAATGCTAAATCTATAAAGTGATCATCTCTAGGTAATGGTGGTTTTTATTTTTTCCTTTATACTTATTCCCCCAAACCTAGTTTTCTACAATGAGTATGGACATAGAGATAGAAATAGGTGTGGATATAGTTGTGGGTTTAAAAAGTAGATAAAATTATAGATTCTTTTTTGGAATCCAAATTTGTTTTCTTTCTCAGAATTTTCAATGAAATTGCATGGAAGAAGGAAGTTGACACATTACTATGTTGACGCAAATACTCAATAAACAACCTGTAATAAAAATAGAAAAGAGTTTTATTCAAGCCAAACTGAGGACTATAGCCCAGGAGACACAGATTCAAGAAGCACTTGAATTGTGTTCTACTGACTATGAAATGGGAAGGCTTATATAGGCAAAAAAATCACAGTTACACATTGTTTGTCAAGAATTAGGATTGGAGCTGGCAAGAAGTTAAGGGTGCTTGTTAAGCAACGATTGGTTGGGGTCCAAAATCATCACATAGTTAGAAGGGGAGACCTTGAGACCATAAGGTTGCAGCTGGCAGCTGCTGGCAGATATTGTTTTGAAAACGTCTGGTGGTGTCTTTGAGTTTGATACAGTTCAGAAAATTCAGGTTGTCCGTGATGCAGGAATGTATGTGAAACCACATCCACAATGACAAGTTTTAAAAACTTGAAGTTATCTCTCTAATACATATTTTAGTGAGTAAAATATACTCAGAAACACAAAATCACTTAAGATTCTTATCCCTAAATGGGTCTTTATAATATGTTTAATACTTTATTTCAATTCAAATTAATTTAGATTAATTTTTAAATTTTATCTCATTAGTTTTTCCTAAGGCAAATAATCGTAAAATACATCTTGTCTTTGTTATCAGCTGTCAAATAAAGGAAAATGCAGTAGAACGATTCATGGCTCAAATAAAGAAAATTAGAGAAAAGAACCAAAAGTATCATGAAAGAGTAAGTATAAAATTTAAAGCCAATATCTAGTCATTAAACATTTACACAAATGCTTTAAAAAATTGTGAGTTATGATGAAATGAACTCTAGGAACTTATCTTCTTTAGCCCTTGGAGTTGATAAATTTACACTATATTTAAATATATTTTTGTACATGGGAGACAAGAGGATACTGCTGTTCTTATTATATTAATTATAATGTCAAAAGAAGTCAGCTTGAATTGTGTTATTTAGATCATGAGGACACGGAATCTTATGTTGAAAATTTTAAAGCTCTGCAACCACATTTATCTTTTAATTTCTTATTTAACCACACTATAAAACATTGGTTCTCTATTTTAAGTTCCTGTATCTGCTTTCCTTTAGATTTTCAGAGTGTGTGCATATGTAAATATTATCTGAAAAGTACAATCTCGGTTGTTAAAATGACTAATTTATTGTTTAAGTGATTTATTTTTATGAAATTAGAATAAAACGACTATCAAAGGGGTGCTGTATATGACTCTCAGGACCAACAGAAATAAAGTTAGGAAGCAGTAAATGATAACGCATACAACTTAGCCCTTAAGGGGTCTCATGAGTGAGGAAATACTGAGGGTGTCTGCTATTAAAACATTTATTTTATATGTACCCTGAAATTTCCACACCTGTTTTATTTGGCTTTTGTCTAAAAAGACTATATCTACAAATTTTAACAGAATTTGGGTCAGAGACCTAAATCTGCATCCTGACTGTACAACTTACTGCTGATGTCATTTTGGCCAAACTGTAAAATGAGGATTCCTGTCTTCCTCATAGGGGGAATTTGTTCATTTGTTCAGCAAATATGTATTGGGCAAGACAAGCCCTGGTGGTGATATAACTGTGACCCTGACATTGTCATGATTCTGAAAAATCAGTCACTTGCAATGGGACCTAAGAAACTGAAGTCTGTGGATGAGAGTGGAAAGGGGAAGTCTGGCTTAGGCACTTGGAGGCAGGTTCCGCATGATGTGATTCCAGAGCACATGAGAGTGAGCTGCCATCAAGGGGCCAATGCACATCCCCTAGTGGTCAGCATGGGAACTCCCAGGCCAGCTTTGGGATTTCCATTTGGTTGTGGAAAGGACAACAGATCAGGACTGAGGAATCACTTTCCCATAACCCATCAATTGGAGCCAGAAACAAAGTTCTTGTTTCCATGAGGATTAGCTCAAGAATGCGATAGGTCTTGGAGTCATCAGTGGACCCAGCAGTGAGGAGCATGGTAATGCAGACTCTAGCTCAACCGTATGCATCGATTTCTTTCCATTTACGCTGCTATTGCCACAGTTTAAGCCACCATCTTCTCTTACCCATCCTTCCTCTAACCAGTACATTTTCCACAGTGCAACCAGAATTACCCTTGGAATACGGTAAACTTTTCAGTGCTTAAAACCCTGCAGTGGCTTCTTACTGCACAGAAAGTAAAATCCATAGTCCTTCCTAAAGTCTTCAAGGCCCTGCAAAAGCTGACCTCTGCTCACCTCTCCAATCTTGTCTCCAGCCGCCCCACCCTTTGCTTACCCCTGCTTCTTTTAAATATTAGAAAACCCAATCTTTTTCTTACTGTGGTACCTTTACAACAAAAAGGCTGTTTCCTCTTCCTGAAATGCTCTTCTCTTGGCTAGCCCCTGTTCATTCCCCCCATCTGAGCTAGGATGTTGTGTAAAAATATTTCTCCATTATTCAGTTGAAAGCCCTTTAGGCAGCAGCAATCAAATCTTATCTTTGTTTCTCCAGAAAGGCCCAGCATGAGTAGATGTTCAATAAATATATATTGAGTTGACTCACACAAACACCAGTGGGAGGAAAAAAATTTGAGGTCACAGATATTTAAATTGCTAAGTTAAACATGACTCATTAGCAAGATATATTTTTCTCTTCAGTTATGCGGAAATCGGAAATGCCCCTCTTCCTTCCTACCCATCATCTCTTCCTATGTGTTTAGTTCTGTTTAGATGTTTATTATCTTTCTTTCTCTGTTTGCATTCATTGCTCCACTACATCATTAGATATTTCATAATTCAGTGTGTCCACATCCTTACTTCCCAACACATACTTTAACTCCTGCTATTCCCCTACAGCCGCTCTAGCAAAAGTTGTCAATGACCAGTTAGCCAGGTTCAATGGACTCTTTGTAGTCCTTTCTTTACCCCTTACTCCTTCAGCAGTCACTCCTGTCTTGAAACTCTTTTTCCTTTGGGTTCCAGGATATCACTCTTAAATTTCCTTCTACTTCTCTGATCATTTCTTCTTGGTTTTCATTGTTTTTTTTCCTAGAACCACCCTTTAATTAGGGCATTTATCAAGGTTCTGATCTCCATCCTTCTCTTTCACTCTAAACTCTCTCTGGATCATCTTATTTAACATCATGGCTTCAGATGCCATCTTCATGGTGATACTGCTCATATGTATATGTGACAGAATTCATAATCCTATTGAAAGGGTTCCCGACCCAGTTCCAACTTGTATGTGTGGAGGCTTCCTCTCACCAGCAAGAGAATCTCAGACACAAACAGGGTGTCTGAGAGTTCAGCTCAACTCTGACACTACCTACCAGGAGATAGAATCAGATTCCACAGGTAAAGGGCTCAGTCCCACAAGACCACCCTCCACTTCAGACGCCAGCTGCAAGTCCAGGTTGTTATTTGTGCTTCTGACCGACTAGCTATAAATCAGAGGCTCGCACAACCCCTTCCTCAGGTTCAATTAGTTTGCTAGAATGGCTCCCAGAACTCAGGGAAACCCATTTACTCACTAGATTACTGATTTATCATAAAAAGGATATTAAAGGATTTGAATCAAAATCAACAGCCAGATGAAGACATACATAGAGCAAAGTCCTGAACAAAGGAGCTTCTGTCCTTATGAAGCTTGGGGCCTAGCACAGTGTCACATGGAAGCTCTCTCAAAAAGGACCAAAAGACGCTCCTTTTTCCGGTTTTAATGGAGGCTTCATTACATAATCATGATTGACTAAATCATTGGCCAATAGCGGCTGATTCAACCTCAAGTCCCTCTCCCTTCCCCAGAAATCAGGGGGAGGGAATGAAAGTTCCAACGCTCTAATAACTTGGTTGGCTCTCCTGGCAACCAGGTCCCTTCCCTCTCTCCCCACCTGTGGGATTCAAAAGTCACTTTCATTAACATAAACCCAATTGTGATGGCAGAAATTCCAAGGGTTTTGGGCACTGTGGACCAGGAACTGGGTGAAAACCAAACATAGCTAAGAAATATGTTTTAGTCATCTGAATGACCAAATAAGTATATTTTTATAGATTACAATATCACAGCTATACACTAAAAAAAAAAGTAAAAACTGGTGAAATCCAAATAAAGTCTCTAGTTCAGTTAATAACATTGTACCAATGTCAATTTCCTGGTTTTGATACTGTACTATCATTAGATAAGATGTTATCATTGGGGAAAGCTGGGTGAACAGTAGATGGGAACTGTGTGTCCTATTTTGGCAACTTCTATTCTTGTGAGTCTTAAAAAGTTAAAAAAAAGACCATGAGATGGCCTTATAACAAAACAAAATGAATCCTTTCTTTGTAGCTTAATTACTAAATTTCCTTTCCTCTATTTTATAATGTGATAATTATTCCTACCTCAAATAATAAATGTACTTCACTTTGTAAGATAAATGATTTTTAGCATATTGGTGGATATATTTAAATAAATTTTATTTTGGTATGTAGCTCAAAATAATTTTTCAGACATAGCGAATTTTATAACATTGTCAGACACATTTCCTTTCTATTTGAAATTCATACAGGATTTGGGAAGTTTAATATAGATGTTATTAAATTTATATATATGCCCTATACATGCATGTGGCCCTTTAGATTCCCAGGAATATGTCAGAGCATTCAAAGCCCTCTATGGACATCTCATCTGCAGCTTTCTTTTAAAGTTTTTTTGTCAGCTTGTTGTTTACCTCAACTTTTATTACCGCCTCAGGGAGCTGTAATGTTCAACAATTGTTGATTGTTTTTGACAAACATCTGCCTCTGATTGTTTTTGACCAACATCAATCTGGGAAAAGGCTGGTCACACATTGGGTAAGCTCTGACTCAGGTCAAATAAAGACAAGGTTTGCCAGTGGGATTTTCCAGGGAATTACCATAATCAAATAATGACTGTTATTTGGGAATTGGGCTTTGGAAGAGTTCTGTTCCCCTCACTTCTCTCCATGACCCTCAACCCCAGGCTGCTAAGTTGCTGGTTTTTACCATAACCGTGGGGCTTTTGGTTTTTAGAGCAAGTTAAAATGCCACAAAGCTCACTGTCCTTACCAAGATTCAACCATTTTTCTTGAATAAACACTCCCTGGAAGTTACTGCAAAGCCTTTAATTTCAAGAGTTCTGAAAAGTTGATTTTGACAATTTTTGCCAACTTTTTCTCATTGCTTTTATGAAGGAGAGGATTTTCAAAAGTCTTATTCCACCATTCCTG